>NC_060173.1:20007348-20264416 GCF_021184085.1 Oncorhynchus gorbuscha
TACCTCCGTTTGTTCTGTCTTCAGTTACTCACCCGGATCATTTACCCCATTCCCGCCTGGTCGTCAGAGGATTCCGCTACCCCATTGGATCCACCTATTTACTCCCATCAACTCACCACCGCTGCCCGCTACGCCACCTGGATATATCTACCCATTCACATTCACTTGTAAATAAATACTTACCTTCTTCCTACTATCCTTGTCCTGGTCTGCTTCTGGGTTCGATTTTGAAAGAACGTGACAATATGTCAATATATCTGTTAAACCATGTGGTGCTATGAAGAATATCAGAAGAGAAGGAAGACAGAATGGAGGCGTGTCTTCTTATGGGAATGTGTCGGTTCCTATTGTATGTCCCCTCTGAGGTTGCCCTTATCTTGATCTAGTATATGACCTAAGTCTCACTGTCTCGGTGAGCTTGTCCAAGAGGGGTTGTATTTGAGATGGGAGTATCTAGAATTGACAATTTATATACTGTATGCCATTGGATGAGGTAATGTTTTGGTACTATGTTGTACCAAGAACGAGAAGTAGAACCTCGTATTAGGAGAGCAAACTGAACGATAATTTATAGCTAGTGCTATCTAGCTATGGGATACTCCTCTTTCAAGTAAAGTGTTCCTTTGTAATGTTCCTAAGATCTGTGTTTCGTCATGTGAGTTGAGATGGGTGTGTCTTGGCTATAAATGATACTAAGAACTGTTTTGTAAGCACTCTCAGATAATTCATTTATAGACACTGAATTGATCTGAGAGTCAAATAGCGCTATGGTGAAGCTCATATATAAATAAAGATGGGACTTTATAATAGAACTCTGACTTGTGTGTGGTTTGCTCTCTCAATGTTTAGTAATACAGGAAATTACCACAACACATTCTATATACAGTAGGTCTTCTACAACTATATACAGTGGGTCTATTATAACAATATACAGTAGGTCTAATAAAACTATATACAGTAGGCATTCTATATACAGTAGGTCTGGTATAACTACATACAGTAGGTCTATTATAACAATATACAGTAGGTCTGCTATCACTATATACAGTAGGTCTATTATAACTATATACAGTAGGTCTGCTATAACTAAATGCATTAGTCATTCTATATACAGTAGGTCTGGTATAACTACATACAGTAAGTCTATAACAATATACAGTATGTCTGCTATAACTATATACAGTAGATCTGCTATAACTATATGCAGCAGGAATTCTAGTCGCTCTGGATAAGAGCGTCTGTTAAATGACTTAAATGTAATGTAATGTAATTATAACTATATACAGCAGGTATACTATAACGATATACAGTATATCTACTATAACTACATACAGTAGGTCTGCTATGACTATATGCAGTATGCATCCTATAAACAGAAGGTCTGCGATTACTACATACAGTAGGTCTACTATAACTATGTACAGTAGCTATGCTATAACTATATACAATAGGTTTCCTATACTATATACAGCAAGTCTACAAAAACAATATACAGTAGGTCTGCTATAACTATATACACTATGTCTGCTATAACTATATAGATTAGGTCTATAATAACTATATACAGTAAGTCTACTATAACTATATATATAATAATATATATGCCATTTAGCAGACGCTTTTATCCAAAACGACTTACAGTCATGTGTGCATACATTCTACGTATGGGTGGTCCCGGGAATCGAACCCACTACCCTGGCGTTACAAGCGCCATGCTCTACCAACTGAGCTACAGAAGGACCATATACAGTAGGTCTACAATAGCTATATAATGTATATCTACTATAACTATATACAGTAGGTCTGCTATAACTATATACAGTAGGTCTACTATAACTATATACAGTAGGTCTACTATAACTATATACAGTAGGTCTGCTATAACTATATACAGTAGGTATATTATAACTATATACAGTAGATCTACTATAAATATATACAGTAGATCTGCTATAACTAAATGCATAAGGCATTCTATATACAGTAGGTCTGCTATAACCAAATGCATTAGGCATTATATATACAGTAGGTCTGCTATAACTATATACAGTAGGTCTACTATAACTATATACAGTAGGTCTGCTATAACTATATACAGTAGGTCTACTATAACTATATACAGTAGGTCTACTATAACTATATACAGTAGGTCTACTATAACTATATAGAGTAGGCATTCTACATAAAGTAGGTCTGCTATAACTATATACAGTAGGTCTGCTATAACTAAATGCATTAGGCATTCTATATACAGTAGGTCTGCTATAACTATATACAGTAGGTCTACTATAACTATATACAGTAGGCATTCTATATACAGTAGGTCTGCTATAACTTTATACAGTAGATCTGCTATAACTATATGCAGTAGGTCTACATTAGCTATATACATTAGGTCTGCTAAAACTACATACAGTAGGTCTGCTATAACTATATGCAGTACGTCTACAATAGCTATATACATTCGGTCTGCTATAAATATATACAGTAGGCATTCTATATACATTCAGTCTGCTATAACTATATGCAGTAGGTCTACTCTAACTATATACAGTAGGCATTCTATATACAGTAGGTCTGCTATAACTATATACAGTAGGTCTGCTATAACTATATAAAGTAAGTCTACAATAGCTATATACAGTAAGTCTGCTAAAACTACATACAGTGGGTCTGCTATAACTATATACAGTAGGTCTACTATAACTATATACATTATGTCTACTATAACTATATACATTATGTCTACTATAACTATATACAGTAGGTCTACCATATACAATAGGTACGCTATAACTATATACAGTAGATCTGCTTAATATTGTGTTTATATTTTTGTTCAGTAGAATTAGAGAGGGGGGAAAGAAAGAGAGTGAGGGAGAGAGAGAAGGGGGGAAAGGAGAGAGGGGGATGAGAGAGAGTGAGAGAGCGAGAGAGAGCAAGAAATTAAGTTGGTTTAGTTTAATTTGTCATTCATGCCTGCACTGGCCCAGGAAATAGCTGGAATCTCTCCTCAGACACACAACTGTAATAGTGCCAACCAACCCTCCTATTACCCCATGCTCATCACACACGCAGTGGAATAACAATGAACACAGCCACAGCATACCCCTTGGTAGAGGTTTGTGTTTGGCCTTTTCAAAAGTCACAAGCTTAGTTTAGCTCCAACAGCTACCCAGACCAAGGCCACTGGCGTTGATGACATTTCAGACATCACTGGCATGACAGGGACACCACACCCTCTACTGTCAACTTAAAGTATTGAAGTCACACACTGGACAGACAGAAAGACCGATGACAGCCTCCATGTTCACTGAAAAGAAAGATAATCAACTCACAGATTCAGTGATGTAGGTCTGAACACCGTCGGCATACTGGAGGGCGTAGTTATCAGGGCCTGGAAGATTCCACCTAAAACCCAGTCATCATAGGCACTGTAACTACTGCAAGTGGACAAAGTATTTGCTTGAACTCTACAAGGATAACATGAACACACACAGACACTTACCCATCACAAACCTCCTTTATTACAGCAGAAAGGGGCTTTTTCTGTCGGGAGGAAAACATAGTTGTGGTCAATAAGCAGCAGAAGGTAAGAACTGATTTAGATATCATGCTTTCATTTTGGAAACCATGGTGGATTAACTATAGTACACTGGTCCTATGACCCTGAGCCTGCTGATCCAAGATAAACTCAAAGCTTTTACTTCCTCTATGCTGTTGACTTATGAGGCAACAGGGACATTCGGTAGAGTGAATAAATAAGACAAACTGAGACAAACTACTTTAATGTCTACACTTCAATTGCCCTGTCATTTGTGGTATACATGGTGGTCAACCAATCAAAAGTGTTTGTGTACTGTGGTAGATCTATCATTGCCCTGTAATTTGTGGTCTGTAGGGGGTCAACCAATCAGAGGTTTTTGGTGAGGTCTGGTAGTCCAATAGGAGTGCTTCTGAGGGACTTGCCGTTAGTTTTTTTCTCCCATGAAATGTCTACAGAAGCAGCTTGTTCAAACTTCACAGGCACCCATATCGAACTAAAACCTTTTATTTAATTATGGCCTTGGTCTATTAACAGTTTGACATCCTAAACACCCAGCACATTAGCTCCTGAGTAGCGCAACGGTCTAAGGTACTGCATCTCAGTGCTTGAGGCGTCACTACAGAGCCTGGTTCGATTGCAGGCTGTATCACACCCGGATGTGATTGGGAGTCCCATAGGGCGGCACACAATTGTCCCAGCATCGTCTGGGTTAGTATTTGGCCGGGGTGGGCCGTCATTGTAATGCCGAGGTGCATCAACCCTTCATAAAAAACATTATTATCCTGCCCATCGCCGCTCAGTATTGCTACATATACCACAGCTCTATTACAACCCATAGGCTGCAATACGGATTCCTATTGTA
This sequence comes from Oncorhynchus gorbuscha, assembly GCF_021184085.1. NCBI lineage: Eukaryota > Metazoa > Chordata > Actinopteri > Salmoniformes > Salmonidae > Oncorhynchus > Oncorhynchus gorbuscha. Next base: position 20,011,758 of record NC_060173.1, read on the forward strand.
ACTTTCCACTTAGGCGTTGATAGTACAGTAGATTTTCTAAACTCTCTGGCTCCACTCCTGTGTTCTGATGCTTACCTGGTCCAGTTGAATGAGCTGAGGGTATGCTCCTGGCATCTGGATGGCAATCTTCACAATATCCTGTTGGGGCATCTTGAAGTGTGTTTATGTGTGTCCTCCTAAGACTCTGAGAGATAAGGTCAAATGAGGTTAATATTACTATCAAATAATTCAGACAGTAAATTAGTATTTTTCTGTACGTTTCTTGCCTGACCAGATTGGCCCTGCCCTCGAGTCATTGGAGCTTTCATTTTCCAAATGAATTTGCTGAACTTATATCTTCCTCTTTTAAGGTACTATGTCTACATTTGCTTCAGTGTGTACAGAAACATAGCCCTTTCTGTGCATAGGACTACATACAATTGAATACAAAGACAGACATGCATACACAACCTCCATGGCACACATAGACATCCATTTCCTCCTCAGCTCACAGATGGGAGTCCCAGAGGAGAGGACAGTCAAGCTCTTTTCATACTCTCTCCAGCACATATGGAAACACTAAAGTTTTTTAAACAATTCTGCACATGCTTCACTTGATGAAAAGGGAAATATATGCGTGTGTCTCCCATTCATAGGTCAATGGAACGAACCTACAAACAATATGTTATGTTTTATTATTGGTGTTTAAGTGCCATTTCTGTCAAAACATGGGCACTTCCTCTTTCACCTGACAAACTGCACATAGTTTTCTAGAACCCTTCCATTTCAGTAGCCCTATGTCATCCCAAGTAGGTCAATAGATGTTAACTTGTAGCCTACATTGATAGCTGATCACATAACACTGTAATTACTGGAATGTCATAAGCTCTTCAGCCTTGCTATTTTGTTAAGACACATTTAAAGCAGAACAGATGGAAACTCTAACCTGAAAATGTTCTCATACTCTATACTAATACTCTTGAAGCCTTGTGAAAGACAATGCTCCTTCGACCCAAACATTACTATACTAGCCTACTATTAATACAAGGCAATTATAATAATGATCCTTTTGTGAACTAACACTCACACTTTACTTTTTTCCCTCTTACTAGTAGTGACTTTGCTGATAGCTACTTTATTGAGGACAATGTTACTTATTATGACTGAGATATTTGGTTGTACCACCTAGCTATCTTAAGATGAATCCACTAACTGTAAGTCGCACCGGATAAGAGTGTCTGCTAAATTACTGAAATGCTAAATGTAGGCTATATGACAGGCTGGCAGGGAGAGCAGTGTTTGGGAATCCTAGGCTCTCTCCCCTGCCTGTCCCAGCATGCATTGGGCTGCACCCTCTCGCTGCTACTACTGCAAGAGGAAGAGGTGCGAAAGAGAGAAAAAGAAAAGAGAGAAAAAGAGAATGTGTTGTATGAGTGTAGAGGTAAAGTGTGAATCAGTGTCTCTGCATTTGTAAATCCTGTATATGAATGGTATAACTACTGTTCATTCCTCTTATGGTTGTTGTGTAGTAAATATTTTACTTTTTAGTTTAATAATTTTTTGTTTTTTCTTGTGAAGCACATTGCGTTGCATTCCATGTTGGAAATGTGCTGTATAAATAAAGCTTGATTTGATTACAGTGAACCATATAGTAATAGTGCCCATGACCATATAGGGCTATGCATAAATGTGTATCCTCCAGTATCCCTTCTGTTAGCCTGCAGAACTAACACTGTGCCATGCCCCTTGACGCTGTAATAACCATCCCACCGCCTGTCCCCTTAGGGGGTGGGGAGGAGCTGGCCTTCGGCTCCCTGGAATTCCAATCCTGACAGACCACCTACAACTGCCACCACAAACACACACACTTTGAAGTCTGTTGTCATCGGCACCACCACTTGAGAGGGGTTATTAGTGCCTGAGGCTTTACATTCTGGGTGCTGAGTAGAACTTTGTTAATGGCAGTTGTCGACACACTAGTGAAATTGATCCATGTCTCGAGAGCCAGCCCTTTTCTGTCGTGATTAATTGCAAATGTATGTCGAAACATTGAGGATTGCTTGTTACCTGACACTTTACAAAAATGGAATGGAAACTATTGTCTTTGCAGTAAGCCATTTCACAGTACATGCTAGCATACAGTGAAAACGACTTAAAAAAGACCAACCAATGAATTAAACTATTAATTATGTAGGTTGATTCGAGTTGTTGTTTCACTCATATATAAAAGTTAGGGTGACTGACTATTGATGATGTCAACGCTCCTCAGCCCGTGTATCCTACTAGTTCGCCATAGACACAAAAAAAGGACGAAACAGGTAACGTTAAAAAGAGACAGGTAATGCTGAACTTGAGACCCGGGGGCCATTTGTATCAGGTTCACGAAACAGATTTGTTCATTCTCGATCGCAAAGTTTAGCGAACAATCAAAGAAAATATCTGGTTGAGTTGCACTTTTATTTGGCTCCTACCTGTTTGAAAAGAAAAGTTACTGTCCTCGCGAAAGCGCCGAGATCGGGACTGGAAGCATTTGAAATCTCTCCCTAGAGAGGACGACAATAATCCGAGAGTGAATTATATTTTCAACTATTTTGGAGAACCTATGTGCCTAGGTGGAGAGGTTTCCAAAAATTATTGACCATGCAAAGTTCCGGGTTGAGTTTAGTCACCCGCCCCCTGTAGGAAGCACTGTGTGTCGACCATAGACAGTGAAAAGAAGGTATGGAGTACCACAGTATGAATCATAACACCCATAAAACCTAGTGGTCAAACAGGGAAATGGTTCCAATCGTTTTTACACCATTCATTTTTCCCGTAGAAGATTGTAGAAACACTTAAAATAAGGGCTGTGTAGGCTTACTGTGCTGTTACGTTTTGATAACCATGTAAATCCCTCTTGGACAAGGTAACTTTTATCAATATATTCGCCTGTATTTACCCCCAAAAATGTAAATGCTAATTAGCTGCTAATATGGCTATCACAAAGAAATACAAATACCATGATGATTTGGACGAGACTGCCGAATCGAGGCAAAAGTAAAAACATCTATGGATTAACTATGTTATCTAAATGTAGTTATGAATAAATGTGCAACATTTCTTTAAATTGACAATTCGGTGAACTGTCTTGTGCAAGTTTTAAATTGACACAATTCCTGTTAGCAAAGGTGTCAGCTAGAGATGAAATGCAGGAGCTTGCAGGGATGTATGGTTTTGCATGATGTCTACTTTAATGAAAATTAGCATTTTCGAATCTGAGAGTAAATAGAGTCAAATATATTGATAAAAGTCACCTTGTCAGATAGAGACTTACATGGTTATCAAAACGTCACGCCAGTGTAAGCTATTTTAAGTGTTTCTAAAATGAATGGTGGAAAATGATTGAAACCATTTCCCTGTTTGACCACTTGGTTTTATGTCAAAAAAAATATTAAAAAACAACAAGTATTTAACTAGGTAAGTCAGTTAAGAACAAATTCTTATTTACAATGACGCCCTACACTGGCCAAAGCCGGACCAATTGCGCGCAGCCCTATAGAACCCCCGATCACAGCCGGTTGTGATAGAGCCCGGATTCAAACCAGGGTGTCTGTAGTGACGCCTCCAGCACTGAGCCTTAGACCGCTGCGCCATTTGGGAGCCTCAGGTATTATGACACCTCCACCGTGGAGCTGTATATAAACTCTGGAATGCTGAGCTATGTAGTGAGAGGCTTATACCTCAGTGCTATGGAGACACCGGTCGGCCGTATTGGCACTCCCAGAAGGAGCAGTCCTCCATAGTCTACCACAGTATGAATCATGTGTTTAGTGAATCCGCCAGATCAGAGGCAGAAGGGATGACCAGGGATGTTCTCTTCATAAGTGTGTGAATTAGACCATTTTCATGTCCTGCTAAGCATTCAAAATGTAACAAGCACTTTTGGGTGTCAGGGGAAATGTATGGAGTAAAAAGTACATCATTTTCTTTAGGAATGTAGTGAAGTCATCGTTGTCCAATTTGTAAGTCGCTCTGGATAAGAGCGTCTGCTAAATGACTTAAATGTAAATGTAAATGTTGTCAAAAATAGAAATGGTAAAGTACAGACACCCCAAAAAACGACTTAAGTAGCACTTTCAAGTATTTTTTAAAGTACTTTACACCACTGTGTATGAGACATAATGCTCATAAAACCCAGGTCTAAGTTGTTTAAATGGACAATTGTGAACTATGCTAGGCAAGTTTTGGTTAGATAGTTAGCAACATTAGCCTGGCTAGATGGCTACATTAGTGGTCTTCGTCTATCCATTTAAATGCATGTGAAATTCATAAAAACTAGTTTAACTTTCTTTGGCTTTTATAAACCAACAGTCTAGCTTGCTAGTTAACTAGCTAGATAACTTTTTGAGGTTTCGGAGATGGAGTGATTAACAACCTCTCTCGAATCAACAGTGTGCCATTGAATGCAAGGGAAGCCAGTGAGCATTTGGTCTCCCTTGATTTAAAAAAAAGTATAAAATACAAGCCAATCTGCATTGAGCTCAGCTGGCACACCAAAAAAAAGTGTCAAGGAAAGCTAGTTTGGATTGGCTTTACACCAATTACATCACATCATGAGCAAAGTGTAATTGACAAAAATTAGCTATGGATGGAGATAAGGATTTGGACTTGTGGGTTTACTTTATTCTCTGTACTGGCCAATAGAGCCCCACAGTGGAGAGGTCATAATACCCTTAAAACCTAGTTTTCAAACAGGGAAATGGTTCCAATCGTTTTTCCATCATGTTATAAACTTAAAATAAGGCCTGTATTTCATGTAGGCTTACCCTGGCGTGGCGTTTTGATAACCATTTAAATCTCTCTTGGACAAGGTGACTTTTATCAGTATATTCGTCTCTATTTACACTCGGGTTCGAAAATGAACCGATCCCCACCCTTTCTATATGTTGTCTTGTCTGTCTTTCCCCCTCCATATTTTGTCCCATAGCAGTAGAGTCCGTTAGAGGGTTGGCAGAGTAGAGCAGGGTCATGGGTGGGCCCCATATTGTGTACAGCAATAGAGCGAGATTGTAGTGCCTTTCACCATATTGTTTGCAGTGCCATCCCTTCGAATAACTATCTTGTTGCAGTGCCATATCAGAATAATTCACAGTGTGCATTAGAGTGAGATTTGTGGTGCCTTTCACCACATGGCACACCTGTTAATTGCAATGCATTCCAGGTGACTATCTCATGAAGCTGGTTGAGAGAATGTCAAGAGTGTACAAAGCTGTCATTAGGCAGAAGGTGGCTACTTTGAAGAATCTCAAATATACAATGCTCAAAAAAATAAAGGGAACACTTAAACAACACAATGTAACTCCAAGTCAATCACACTTCTGTGAAATCAAACTGTCCACTTATGAAGCAACACTGATTGACGATAAATTTCACATGCTGTTGTGCAAATGGAATAGACAACAGGTGGAAATTATAGGCAATTAGCAAGACACCCCCAATAAAGGAGTGGTTCTGCAGGTGGTGACCACAGACCACTTCTCAGTTCCTAGCTGATGTATTGGTCACTTTTGAATGCTGGCGGTGCTTTCACTCTAGTGGTAGCATGAGACGGAGTCTACAACCCACACAAGTGGCTCAGGTAGTGCAGCTCGTCCAGGATGGGACATCAATGCGAACTGTGGCAAGACGGTTTGCTGTTTCTGTCAGCGTAGTGTCCAGAGCATGGAGGCGCTACCAGGAGACAGGCCAGTACATCAGGAGACGTGGAGGAGGCCGTAGGAGGGCAACAACCCAGCAGCAGGACCACTACCTCCGCCTTTGTGCAAGGAGGAGCATTTCCAGAGCCCTGCAAAATGATCTCCAGCAAGCCAAAAATGTGCATGTGTCTGCTCAAACGGTCAGAAACAGACTCCATGAGGGTGGTATGAGGGCCCGACGTCGAAAGGTGGGGGTTGTGCTTACAGCCCAACACCGTGCAGGACGCTTGGCATTTGCCAGAGAACACCAAGATTGGCAAATTCGCCACTGGCGCCCTGTGCTCTTCACAGATGAAAGCAGGTTCACACTGAGCACGTGATAGACGTCACAGTCTGGAGACGCTGTGGAGAACATTCTGCTACCTGCAACATCCTCCAGCATGACCGGTTTGGCGGTGGGTCAGTCATGGTGTGGCGTGGCATTTCTTTGGGGGGCCGCACAGCCCTCCATGTGCTCGCCAGAGGTAGCATGACTGCCATTAGGTACCGAGATGAGATCCTCAGACCCTTTGTGAGACCATATGCTGGTGCGGTTGGCCCTGGGTTCCTCCTAATGCAAGACAATGCTAGAGCTCATGTGGCTGGAGTGTCAGTAGTTCCTGCAAGAGGAATCTGACCTGAATCCAATTGAGCACATCTGGGACATTATGTCTCGCTCCATCCACCAACGCCACGTTGCACCACAGACTGTCCAGGTGTTGGTGGATGCTTTAGTCTAGGTCTGGGAGGAGATCCCTCAGGAGACCATCCGCCACCTCATCAGGAGCATGCCCAGGCGTTGTAGGGAGGTCATACAGGCACGTGGAGGCCACACACACTACTGAGCCCCATTTTGACTTGTTTTAAGGACATTACATCAACGTTGGATCAGCCTGTAGTGTGGTTTTCCACTTTAATTTTGAGTGTGACTCCAAATCCAGACCTCCATGGGTGGATAAATTTGATTTCCATTGATCATTTTTGTGTGATTTTGTTGTCAGCACATTCAACTATGTAAAGAAAAAAGTATTTAATAAGAATATTTCATTCAGATCTAGGATGTGTTATTTTAGGGTTTCCCTTCATTTTTTTGAGCAGTGTATATAATTATACTACAATGTAGAAGATAGTAAAAATAAATAAAAACCCTCGAATGAGTAGGTGTGTCCAAACTTTTGACTGGTACTGTATATATTTTGAGTAATTTAGTCAAATATACATCAATTGAAATACTCTAGGGTTCTTTGTTGTGTTGAGAGATAGTATTTTTTGATAGTGATTGTCTACACAAAATGAGTGTTATTCCTATGTACATGAATGCAGTGTCATATTAAAGAAAAGGTGGTGCTCATTACAATTAAGTTAATTAACTTGTAATTGTCTTTTTTTAGCTATGTCTTTGTTTGAAATGTGTGAAGATTCTCAGTAATCTACAGCATCATTCTATTGGGGTCTAAAGAGTTAGTGTGAGTATATATAAATCATTGTTGTAGACCTAGGAAGGTGTCACATTTCCCCCATCCTTAGCAATTACAGATGATTAAACTAATTGCAGTCTAAACTGAAGATCATGATTACTTGATTATTGGACTCAGGTGTTAGCTGGGGCAAAAGTGTGACAATCATGTCCCGAAGGACTGGAGTTGCCCATCCATGTTACATTTTAGGTATTTTGCAGACACTCTTATCCAGAGCTATTTACATGAGCAATTAGGGTTAAGTGCCTTGCTCAAGGGCACAGAGTTTTTTAAATCTAATCAGCTGATTTTCGAACCAGTGAACTTTCAGTTACTGGCCCAACGATCTTAACCGCTAGGCCACCCGCCGCCCTGTTGTAGACCATAGACCCGTCCCAACTTTTCCAACATTACAGTAGGTCTTCATTTCAAGGGGAAATTCAGTGAAACACCTAGAGTGCTCAAAATTAGTATAGGTGGGTTTAGAATACACTAAAATATGGCACATATTATTTTCCACATTCAGTATTTTAAAATGTAATACATTTTGGGGGGGAATGATGTGATCCTTGTCCGCATTCAAATATATATGGTATTACAATTATATAGGCTACTACTAATCCATAAATATGAATCTGGTCTGATAAATATTGTCAGATTATATTATCTTGATTTTGGATAACCTACCTACAGAGCTGTGCAGCAGCCAATGCTACATGTTTTGCAATCCAATTCATGCAGTCATCACAGTTGTATATGGGGGTTCTTTAGCCATAGTAATTTCTAACATTGCATTACCTGCAATTTGGCCTTCTCTGCCAACAATAAGAGAAAACAAAAACAGAAAAAAACTATGCAGTTAATAATACAAATTTAAAAATATATATATTCCTTTCATGTGTGATGTAACTCAAGTTTAGTCATCATGATCCTATTATTACAAATGGAATGATACTGTAGATCTTCTGAGCCTCTTAACACATCCAATGTTACATGTAAGCAGACTTAGCTTCAATTCCCTGGGCAATGAAGGCTTCAGTGAACTGGCAACACCACCCAACCCAGACGGATGGTGCAATCTAAACGGGTTGGAGTGATGTAAAATGCAATGATGTGAGAGAAGTTTGATACAGATGCTAGTTTTGTCAATATATTTCATACACCATAACCACAAATTAGTAATATATCTGACAGATATACATACACTGAGTATAGAAACATTAAGAACACCTGCTCTTTCCATGACAAAGACTGACCAGGTGAATGCTATGATCCCTTATTGTAACTTCTTAAATCAACTTCGATCAGTGTAGGGCAGGGATCATCAACTAGATTCAGCCACGGGTTGATTTATTTTCTTGAGCGGATGGTCGGGGGCCGGAACATAATAACAAATAATTTGTAGCCTACAAATTGACAACAAGAAGCCCAGACATATTTTATTAAAAGATTATTTCAAACCTTGCTTACATTTGTATATGATCACGTGTCGCTCTATTATGTTTGGAAATACATAGGAACAGATTTCCCAAATTAACATAAATTGGAGCTGATTTCCTGGTGTTTTTTCATTTTTTAAATAGAAAACAATGGAAATTCAACTTTTTATTTTGCTCAGAAAACCTGTGGGGGGGGGGGGGGGGGGGCAATAAAACACTAGTTTAGGAGTATGGTAGTAGGTGCCAGGCACAGCGGTTTGGGTCAAGTACTGCAACGCTGCTTGGTATTTTCACGCTCAACAGTTTCTCACGTGTATCAAGAATGGTCCACCACCCACAGGACATCCAGCCAACTTGACAAAACTTTTGGAAGCTTGAGTCAACATGGACCATCATCACTGTGGAACGCTTTCAACACACACGCATATATACACACACACACACACACACACACACACACACACACACACACACACACACACACACACACACACACACACACACACACACACACACACACACTGGCTAGTGAAAGTATTCACTCCCCTTGACATTTTTCCTATTTTGTTGCCTTACAACCTGGAATTAAAATAGATTTTTGGGGGGTTTGTATCATTTGATTTACATAACATGCCTACAACTTTGAAGAGGCACATTTTTTTATTTATTGTGAAACAAACTAGAAATAAGACAAAATAACTGAACTTGGGCGTGCATAACTATTCACACCCCCAAAGTCAGTACTTTGTAGAGCCACCTTTTGCAGCAATTACAGTTGCAAGTCTCTTGGGGTATGTCTTTATAAGCTTGCCACATCTAGTCACTGGGTTTTTTCCCCATTCTTCAAGGCAAAACTGCTCCAGCTCCTTCAAGTTGGATGGGTTACGCTGGTGTACAGCAATCTTTAATTCATACCACAGATTCTTGGATTGGGGTCTGGGCTTTGACTAGGCCATTCCAAGACATTTAAATGTTTCCCCTTAAACCACTTGAGTGTTGCTTTAGCAGTATGCTTAGGGTAATTGTCCTGCTGGAAGGTGAACCTCCGTCCCAGTTTCCATGAACAATTTCCCTGTATTTAGCGCCATCCATCATTCCTCCAGTTCTGACCAGTTTCGCAGTCCCCGCCGATGAAAAACATGGGATGGTGTTCTTGGGGTGATGGAAGGTGTTGAGTTTGCACCAGTGTTTTCCTTGATGGACAAAAAGCTACATTTAGTCTCATCTGACCAGAGTACCTTCTTCCATATGTTTGGAGAGTCTCCCACATGCCTTTTGGCGAACGCCAAACAAGTTTGCTTATTTTTTTCTGGCCACTCTTCCATAAAGACCCACTCTGTGGAGTGTACAGCTTAAAGTGGTTCTATGGACAGCTACTCCAATCTCCGCTGTGGAGCTTTGCAGCTCTTTCAGGATTATCTTTGGCAGCTTCATTAAATAGTACCTGCAAAACACCAATCTCGATGTCAAAAGTGAAGAGGCGACTCCGGGATGTTGGCCTTTTAGGCAGAGTTCCTCTGTCCAGTGTCTGTGTTACTTTGCCCATGTTAATCTTGTTTTTGTTGGCCAGACTCAGGCATCTGTTTCTCAAACTAGACACTAATGTACTCGTCCTCTTGCTCAGTTGTGCACCGGGGCCTCCCACTCCTCTTTCTATTCTGGTCAAATGCAGTTCTCTGTTCTGTGAAGGGAGTAGTACAGAGCGTTGTATGAAATCTTCAGTTTCTTGGCGATTTTTCGCATGGAATAGCTTTCATTTCTCAGAACAAGAATAGACTGATGAGTTTCAGAAGAAAGATCTTGAGTCTATAATCAAACCAACAAATGCTGATGCTCCAGATACTCAACTAGTCTAAAGAAGACCAGATTTATTGCTTCTTTAAATCAGGACAACAGTTTTCAGCTGCGCTAACATAATTGCTAATGATCAATTAGCCATTGGAACACAGGAGTGATGGTTGCTGATAATGGGCCTCTGTAGATAATCCATAAAAATAAAATCCTGCCATTTCCAGCTACAATAGTCATTTACAACATTAACACTGTCTACACTGTATTTCTGATCAACTTGATGTTATTTTAATGGACAGAAAATGTGATTTTCTTTCAAAAACAAGGGCATTTCTAAGTGACCCCAAACTTTTGAACGGTAGTGTTGTATAGTGATGTATATATAAAAAAATGCTCTTCTATAATACAAGGGAAACAATGTATTCTGGGAATGAATGAAAACTGAAGGAAAATTAAAATAAATATTCCCTCACAAAAAGAACAAAGTCAACATTTGTGTTTCCATAGTCATGGTGAAAGCATGTTGGGGAACGTTTTTGTATTGAACACAGATCTGAGCGACATATACAGACTATAGACCAGCTCTCAAAGCACTAACCCCTACTTCATAGGAACTAATTACTGTATCTGTAAAAAAAAAAAAAAAAATTTACAAACAGACTGAATAAAATAATATTCATATACATAATTGCAAGAAAAAACAAGAGAGCCACAGACAATGTTGAAAAGTGAATGAAATGAGTAAGAAATAAAACTTACTGACAAAACAACGCAAGGGGACCAAAGTGAATGAATAAACGTGTAGCAGTTGATTCAATGCGAGCTATATCTGAAACACTTCAATTTTCTCTGTCTTTGTTTGGCACCCTAGTTCACTACTGCTGTCTCAATGTATTTCACATGTAGTTCATTATACACAACTCCACAAAGGCTCTTAATACAAAATATAAATATTCTCTATATACAGAACAAAAGCGCATAACTTTGATCAGCTGTGTATCTGTACACATTCGTGCGTACTGTCCGAGTGTATGCAGCTGCCTAGGTGTCTTTGAATCTGTTGACACCGAGTTGATGAGGATCAGAGTGTGATGATGACTGCTGTTGCCAGTTTGTTACATATATATTTCAAACATAGATAAATGAGGGAATAGAGTTAATCACAGGTCAGCATGAATGCGAGGTATTTCACCTGAGAGATCATCCGTTCAGATTGGAGAGGACTATACCCCTTTTTATCTAACCTAAAGCCACTATGCCCTCAAACATTTGCTGCCAATGTTTAGTGGAAATATTTGGGTACGACATCAAAACACTTAATTGTTTACACAGAAAAATCTTATGATACACCAGGATCCAAAAATAGAATCACACATTTGTTTTTTTCCATAGAAAATGGTAAAAATGATTCTTCAATTTCCTTACATAATACATTTTTGGGAACTCAGCTCAGAGGTCAAAGGTTAAGAATCGGAACATCAAAGAGGTCACACAGGCCTTCGGTTTCATCCAGGTTATATATGTAGTCGTGGTCACCCGGAGGGGGAGATAGACGGAGGAGTGGAGAGAACACTAGGAAAAAGGAGAGGGACATAAGAGATTAAAAGTAGTGATGCACCAATATGCCATTTTTGGCTGATACCCGATATTTTCCTTGTCAAATACCCGATACCGATAACCGATATAAGAAAAATGTACTAGCATTCTAGTACACTTAACACACACGAACGCAGCGATCTAAGACACTGCATCTCAGTGCAAGAGGCGTCACATAAGTCCCTGGTTCGACTCCAGGCTGTATCACATCTGGCTGTGTTTGGGAGTCCTATAGGGCGGTGCACAACAGGACCAGCGTCGTCCGGGATAGGCCGTCATTTTAAATAAGAATTTGTTCTTAACCGACTTTCCTAGTTAAATAAAAAGGTTACACACACACCTCACTGACCAAAAAGTTATTTTGTAGGCATTTACGTATGTCCCCATTACCAGTAAAACAATCAAAACCTATTTATTTCACTTACTTGCTGCGCTGTTTCGTTGTTCATTTGTTCAGTCGTTTCGTTCTTAACCAGGATTTCTATGGAACGCCGTTTGGGTCTTTGTGTGTCAAAAAAAGGTACACGTCAAATAACACTATTTGACGTGTTAAATAAGCTTGTTGAACAATCAGGACCTGAATATGACTGCACGTCACATAATAATTTAACGCATTCATAATTTTTGTACGTAGTTATTACACATTGATTACACTATCACTCGTATTTCATATATCACTTGTATTTCATATATCACAACGATTCATCAATACATATGCTATGATGCTGGTAAAGTTGTCTCGCGCACCTACAGTGCTGGTCATAAAAAAAAGCTAGCTAGCTCGCTCGCTCATGGATGCAAACAATGTTCTTCCCCAAAAGTATAGCAAAACAACAATCTGTTTCAGTAGCTATAGTTAATATTTGTTAATATTTGCATAAACTCTTCAGTTGTGTTCTGTGGGTGTCACAGAGTAGACAGATACCCAATTTCATTGCTTCACATTCCAATCCATTCCATTAACATTATCTAGTCTAAATATGGCAAGATTCCACCAATTAACCTTTTACATCATTTACATTTACATTTAATCACTTTCAAAGAGGTACTTTTATTTTGAAGGCAAACCGCAAATTCCACTATTGTGCCAAATCCTTATTGTGGCTTGCTTCACAACACATAACCCAGTCTGGTCGAGCATCACTAGCCAGATGAAGCTAGCTGGCTGCTTATAATGTTAGCTTTGGGCAACAGGTTTAACTAGCTGGCTAGCTACTTACGGTAAATTTAATTTCAATGGGCGAACAATAAGTGGCTACCTAGCTAATACTTACTCACAAGGATTCCTAAATCGTTGCTAAGAATAATGAAAATGACTGCAGTTGTAGGCTGGTTGTATTGGTGCTAGCAAGGTACCAAGCTACCCCAGAAGTTGCGGTCGAACAAATAATGCTTTATTACCAACGCGGTATTGTAAACATCGTTTGTGGCCGGTGTTTGCAGACCTTTTTTGTACAGCTTTGACAGTGCTACTGATAGTAGTGGTGGCACTTGGCTTGCACGTGCAAATTCAAAACACACAACATTCTATAATAGAACTCTGTTATATTATTATACTGTTATTTTACATGTCAAATTAAAAGCTTTAATTAACGTGTCAAAGTGTTATTTGACGTGTATCTTTTTTGACACGCAAAGACCCAAACGGCGTTCCATCGTATGTCGTGAAGCTAATAGCAGGGACGCTATTACTGTGTAACTTCCGGTAGGGCAACATCTGGTTGTGTGTACTGTGCTCGACCAGTCGGCGAAAACCAACATCACCCATGATAGAGAATAGTTGATTGTCAAGGGCAATGAATTCCATTATATTGGCGTTAATGGATTTTGCCTTTGAGTTGTCTCGCTGAATTGTTCTTACTCTTTCAAATGACTGCTCGATCCACACAGCAGACATTGTGGGCTAGGTTAGGAATGCTGTGTTAAACAGGTAGCGCAACATTTTACATGGCGTCATTAAGTCATGTACCTACATTATCTAGGTATGCACGTCAGTTTTGACATCGGCTTTGCACATCGGCGTTAAACTAGACATTGGGCCGATACCAATTTTGCCATTTTTAGCTAATATCGGCCGATGTTCACCGATATATTGTCCATTCCTAATTAAAATTAAAAGACAATCCTCTTTTAGTTGTGATAGGTTAAGTAAATCTTTGCTGATCCACAAATCCACGTCAGCAGAACTGTATACTTAAGCAAGAAGGCCTGAGGTGGTGTGGTATATATATGGCCAATATACCACAGCTAAAGACTGTTCTTATGCACGTCGCAACGCAGATTGCCAGGATACAGCCCATAGCCGTGGTATATTAGCCATATACCACAAACCCCAGAGGTGCCTTATTGCTATTATAAACTGGTTATCAATGTAATTAGAGCAGTAAAAATAAAATGTTTTGTCATACCCGTGGTATATGGTCTGATATACCACGGCTGTCAGGCAATCAGCATTCAAGGCTCGAACCACCCAGTTTATAAATGTCAACTTACCCTCTGAAGACATCAACTCCTCCAACAGGTCTGCACTCATGATCTCTACTCAGAGAAATGGTGTGAAAGAGAGGGAGAGATATGGGAAATGAGGATGAGGGGTTAGAATAAAGATATGCAACATCTATTCTGGTATCTATAATTTCAAATGATTGTCTATACATTGATATAATCTGTAATAACATGTTCATACAGTGGTTACACATGTCAACTCCTTCAATAGACTTCATACTATTTTGAGGTGATCTTTACCTTTAGTCGGGTCAAACATGTCAGAAAGTTCTTTGGGGAAATACAGCACTACAAACAGAAGACAGAAAACAGTCACTCACTCAACAACTCCCAAAAACGATTGATATAAAGAGTATCTAAACACACTAAATAAACCTAGACTGATGTAAATTTAGTAGTTATGCGGTATCCCCCTTGTATGAATTTGTAGCAGGATAGAGAAGCATCATGATCTTAGGGAAACAGCAGATGACACTTACATTCTGAGGGGTCAGCCTTGATTGGTTCAAAGACTGCTGAAGAAGAACAGCAGCCATCCAATGAGGCAGAGGACTGGAGAGGCTGGGTGTCCAACAGGGGAGTCGATTGGGCATTTGTGTTTGTAGTGGGTGTGGAAACAGTCAGTGTGCTGGACACTGTAAAAGAAGGATGGTGATATAAGTGACATCTTTTTCTGCAATTTCATTTCATCACGTAATAACTACGCTGCTCAGATAAAGACCAAAATCGTACCTGCAGTGGTGACTGCCTGATTTGAAGTAGCTGTGCAGGCAGGTAAGAGTGTGGCAGGACTGGGGTTGGAGGAGTGGGCCAGAGGCTGGCTGGGCTGTGAGGGGACAGTAGGTGTCTGTTTTGTGTTGGCAGCAGCAGCAGGCACTGGAAGGCTCTGGAGCATGTCCTCGGGTGGGGGGACGGACAGCACCACTGGAGACGGGCTGGATGGGTCCTTGTTCACAAGGAGAACCTCAATGGGTCCTGCTGAGCTCTTGAGACGGATCTGATACTTCTTCTGTCCAATCAGTACCTGCCAACAATCACTCAGTCAGACGGTCGTGGCACAGGGAAGTCCAACTCAGATTCTGTAGCGCTGCTGCGTGTAGGCCTTTGTCTTAACCCAGCACTGACACAGTTGATTCATATAATTGTATAAATCGTTGTCCAGACTGCGATTCATTTATTTTTAAAAGTAGAATTAGTGCTAGGCTGGAACAGAAGCCTGAACAACCGTGGCTGGCTACCATCCACATCGCTCCAGCCAAACTGAAGTTTCTTCTTCACAGTGAGTCTAGATTTGCCTTTCTTCCGCTATGATTTCTAGAATACGAACACATTCTGACCGTTCTGATTGGTCCCAGATACCGAAGGGTTGGGCAAGAGCCAGCCTACATAATGACCTTATCAACTTTGCTAATCTGATTGGTTAAATTTGTTTGAGACGATCCAATCGCTGATTGATCTATTTTGTACAACGCCCATTTTGAAGTCACACAAACGATCTCTAGGATTGCTGATTCAGACTGAATGTATGTAGCAATCGATAGAGAAGAGGAATTAAATTCAGGGTGTGTCGTCAGGCCATGCACAACCAACAGCTCGCCAGAATCCAAGTTG
This sequence comes from Oncorhynchus gorbuscha, assembly GCF_021184085.1. Lineage (NCBI taxonomy): Eukaryota > Metazoa > Chordata > Actinopteri > Salmoniformes > Salmonidae > Oncorhynchus > Oncorhynchus gorbuscha. The sequence goes on from NC_060173.1 coordinate 20,027,850, forward strand.
GAGACCCCTGGTCTGAGGATGGTGAGACAGAAAGGGGAGAGTAGTTGGGTCTAACAGTACAAACACTTACCGACTCAGGTATGGGCACCTCCAGTTGTGTGCCTGTGGGAGCGCGGATCGCTAGGAGAGTGTCACCTATGGAGGCCAGAGATGGGGTGAGTGGGATTTTTTAAACGATTATTATTATTATTTTTTTTTTTAATAGGTAGAACCAACAGGTAATTGAAGAACACAGAAAAATATAAGAGAGAAACATACCTTTGAAAGCACTACAGAGGTCTTCATGTTTTACATAAGCCATAGTGTGCTTGTGTTAAGGGTCAAGAGTTTATTTACTACTGCAACATGAATTTAAGAACTAAGCATTGAGTTAAAAATCTGATCACTACCATCTAAAGCATCTTGGGGTGACCTTAACCCATTTTGGTGCAGCGGTCTACGGCACTGCATCTCAGTGCAAGAGAAGTCACTACAGTCCCTGGTTCGAATTCAGGCGGTATCACATCTGGCCGTGATTGGGAGTCCCATAGGGCAGCGCACAATTGGCCCAGCGTCGTCCGGGTTTGGCCAGGGCAGGCCGTCATTGTAAATAAGAATTTGTTCTTAAACTGACGTTCCTAGTTAAATAAAGGTGAAATAAATAAATACAAATATCTAGTAACTAACACGTTAGATCTGCTAAGCTTAGTGACAACTAGACAGAGGGATTGTAGTTGAGGATATGGGCTGTTCTGTGAGTCGTCTGTGACGTTCATGATGCTCTGCTGGACCCAGACCCTCTGCTGATCCAACTCGTGCTCCCGCTTGTCCAGATCATCCAGTTCTGCCTTCAGATCAATGAGTTTATCGGCTATCTCCTGTGTGTTACAGCCAGGACCAACACCCCTGGGACAGGAAACAGGTATCACAAAGAAATGTACCGTGTTGTGGTATCAACAATTTGCATATCTAATTTCACAGGAAATGTTTATAGTTTTCAAAATCTATTTCAGAAATAGAGCACAACACAGGAAGTGTTATCACTTAGCAACGGCTATGGAGGAAAAAGTGGCGCTCTCGGAATGTTCAGACAGAAACCCCATTGACCCAACTCTCTAAATATATGACTCTGGATAACACACAACAGTCAACGGCAAGGCATTGGTAGGAACACAGTTAAGACACCTCTCCTTATCTGACTTCACTTACATAACAGCCAGCTAGCACACTTGTAGTTTCTGAATGGCGAGAGGGTGTCACCCAAGATTTACTAACAGAGCCCATAACGCCATGCCCTTGACTTACTTCCACTGAATACTGTTCTTAGACTTCTTCTCGATCAGTCCGATGCCCTCAAGCACATTGGTGATGTCGTAGATGCGCCGCTTCTGTCTTACAGCTAGGGTGTCTGCTGCCTGTGGGAGAGAAAGGGTGGTCAATGTTATTTATACATTGGTGTAGAGCAGTTTGGGGGTCCATTGAACAAATCCACAGCTAAAATCAAATAGCTTGGTAGATTCTATAACGTTGAGGAAGCTTAGCTATTCATGGGCTTCAAAGTTACACATAACTGAGTCTTCAACAAGCACTTACAGCAAATAAACATATGGCTAGTGCTGATAACTACGATGGGTTAATCCTCATTACTGCAATGGGATGACATATATTCTATTGTGGTCAGTCACGCCCAGCCTAAACAAAACCTAACATATTGTCAGCATAATTTAACCAATGATAATTTTGACTTGCGGATTTATTTATTTTCTAGCTACATAAAAGGGTGTGTGACTCTGAACCGGGTTCGGGTTTTAACTGTTTTGCCAGATCCAGTTCATAACAACAATGTGCAGCCTTCCGTGCTTGTCTTCATTGCGGCTGCAGGGGGCAGAATATATAACGTTAGCTGGCTAGCTTGCTGCTTAGTACCTCAACCAATGACTGTATGACCTCAACAGAGGAGTTGAAGTAAACGTTACTTGGCAACTGGCTAGCCAACTTTTCCTACATTCAGTGGACGGGCAAATTGTAACAAACTAGGGAGTTAATTGAACTATTCAAACACATAAACAGAAGAAGAAAAAAACACTTGACCCAACGTATCACGCTGATGGCTAATGTTAGCTAGCGAAAACCTTGAATTAGATTTACTACGAACAGTAGCAAGCCACAAGCTACATTTACATCCTCGTGCCAACAACAAAGAGTAAGGCATGCTTACAGCTTTCAGGTCTAGAACTCCATCCTTGGCCTCTTGTAGCAAAGATACAAATTTGGTTGTAAGCAATCCTAGACTCTTCTCGTGTCGACTTGGGGTTTGAGGTTGAAGCGAGTCTCCCATAGCTCCAAATTCGGTTCTTTCCGACTCCAGCTCCATGATTAGGAATTCTTGTTCGAATCCGTACAACAGTAACGTTAGCTAGCCGGCCCCAAACTCACTTGCTAGCTAGAAACCCCTTTACATTCGCCGTGCTAAAGTGCAATTTACCTATATAAAATACTTTGCATGGTACCAATTGTAGGATAATCCAATATGGTCCGGTCCAGATTATTGACCTGAATTTTTTTTAAACAGGCCTGCAAAATATTTCAACGAGCATACGGTCCGAAGCCGTTGGACACACGAGGTATGCTGGGATGGTTTGGTATGTGAAGCCAAGGGGCCACCTGCAAAACATGAGATACTATGAAAAGCGTACACTATAAATTGTAATCGTTTTACTTGACAAGTCATCTGTTGCTAGTAAAGCATTTCGCAATATTAGAGATTACCTCATCGCATATGCTAAATCACAAGATCATTAAATGTTTGTTTATTATGGATTGGTCTGCAAATGTGGCCCTTTACGGACAGTTCTATTTTCTACATGCCCTAACTACTTTCATTTTACAGTCAAATAATATAATACATTTTTCGAGGATATGCTTAGGCTAAATCTTTAGGATTTTACAGTTTGAGAAATGCTTAATCAATTGCAATTCATGTACCAGGAAATTAAAAATGAGAATATGTGGTGCCTATTTTGTCTTATATTACTACTTTTTTTCATTGCATACTCATTGCTTTATAGACATTATATCGCATACATGAAGAAAATCTCAGTGGTAATGACAAAAAAAGCTATGGTCACGCTAGTGACAATGACTGTGTAATAAATAGAGAATTCTAGATGGCAAATTATATTTACCAGAACACTGTTTGTGCAAATGTGCGCATGCGTGTACGCCCATGTCTGTCACTTTGGAGAAGAGGAGCGCAGAGTGCTGTCACTATGGTTGGATCTGAACAACATGTATGGTGTGTTCAATTGTTCTGTGTGAATATGCATCTACCTCCTCATCTTCTTCCGAAAGGTTAATAGACCCAAAAACGTTCCTCCTGGTCCACAACCCATTCTACTATTTGGGAATCTTGTGAAAGACCTGGAGATGGTAGGTCTTGTATACAACTCTATTATTATGCTATTCTTCTAACTTTCATTAATAATCAATAAATACTTGGTGTGTCAGATTAAAAAACCATAGCCTACTGTAAGTCTTCCTTGCAATATGAAGCATCTATGAAATACTTTCATCAAAGCAACCTTTGCACATAAACCTAAAATTGAGTAACATGTCTCTTGGACATGAAAGGTTTATGTCGCATGTAATCTCTAGGCCCGGGCTATTCAACTATATTCTTAAATGGGCCAGATGAAAAAATATATCTATTTTTTTACATATACATATATATGTGTGTGTATAAGAATTTAACTGCAGGGATGGCGGTCATTCTCCAAAAGAACTGTGTAAAAAAAGATAGTGTCACGCCTTGGTCATTGTATCTTGTGTTTTTGTTATATGTTTGGGTAGGCCAGGGTGTGACATGGGTTTATATGTTGTATTTCGTATTGGGGTTTGTATTAATTAGGAGTGTGTATTTAGTAGGGGTGTGCCTAGTTAGGCTTGGCTGCCTGAGGCGATTCCAAATCGGAGTCAGCTGATTCTAGTTGTCTCGGATTGGGAACCGTATTTAGGTAGCCTGAGTGCGCGTTGTATTTCGTGGGTGATTGTACCCGTCTTTGTGTTAGTCACCAGATAGGCTGTAATTTGTTTCACTTGTTTGTTGTTTTTGTATTTTCATTATTTCATGTACCGCTTTATCTTTATTAAAGGTCATGAGTAACCTACACGCTGCATTTCGGTCTGCCTCTCTTCTAACAGCAGACGAAGTTCATTACAGAATCACCCACCATGATTCACAGACCGAGCAGCGTGTGAACTGGCAGGAGCTAAAGGAGGACTATGGATGGCAGAAGCAGGGATTATATCAAGAAATCGACAGGTGGGCAGCCGACCCAGAGCGAGTGCAAGAGCCCGCCTGGGATTCCCTACAGCAATGCGAAGAGGGCTATACACGGATGGAATCGAGAAGGAAAGCATTGCTATACAGAGCGAAAACTGAAGGTAACAGGGGAAAGCGCAGAGAGAGAGTGGCTGAGTCAGGAAACAGACCTGAGCCTACTCTCCCTGTTAATCGTGAAGAGCAGTTGCAATGGGAGAGAATGCATCATTTGGAGATTTGGACATGGGAGGAGGAATTAGACGGTCAAGGACCCTGGGAGCAGCCGGGAGAATATCGCCATCCCAAGGAGGAAATAGAGGCAGCTAAAGCGGAGAGGCGTATGTATGAGGAGGCAGCACAGCGATGCGGTTGGAAACCGGAAAAACAGCCCAAAAAAATTATTGGGGGGGAGCTAGAAGGGAGAATAGTTATGCCAGGTAGGAAACCTGCGCATACTCCCTGTGCTCACCGTTGGGCTAGAGAGACCGGGCAGGCACCATGTTATGCTATGGAGCGCACAGTGTTTCCAGTGCAGGTGCAGAGCCAGCTGCGACTCATACCAGCCCTTCCTATTGGCCGGGCTAGAGTGGGCATCGAGCCAGGTAAGCTTGGGCAGGCTCGGTGCTCAAGAGCTCCAGTGCGCCTGCACGGTCCGGTCTATCCAGAGCCACCTCTACACACCAGTCCTCCGGTAGCAGCTCCCCGCACCAGGCTTCCTGTGCGTGTCCTCGCGCCAGTACCACCAGTTCCAGCACCACGCACCAGGCCTCCAGTGCGCCTCACCTGTTCAGCGCAGCCAGTGCTTTTCTCCCCTCCTGCGCTGCCGGAGTCTCCCGCCTGTTCAGCTCAGCCAGAGCTTTTCTCCTCTCCTGCGCTGCCGAAGTCTCCTGTCTGTCCAGCGCCACCAGTGCTCCCAGTCGGCCCAGCGCGTCCAGTGCGTCTTGCCTGTTCAGCGCAGCCAGAGCCTTTCTCCTCTCCTGCGCTGCCGGAGTCTCCTGTCTGCCCAGCGCCACCAGTGCTCTCAGTCGGCCCAGCGCGTCCAGTGCGTCTCGCCTGTTCAGCGCAGCCAGAGCCTTTCTCCTCTCCTGCGCTGCCGGAGTCTCCTGTCTGCCCAGCGCCGCCAGTCAGCCCAGCGTCACCAGTCTGCCAGGATCCGCCAGAAGTGCCAGTCTGCCAGGATCCGCCAGAAGTGCCAGTCTACCAAGATCTTCTAGATCGGCCAGACAACCTTAATCATCCAGGTCCACCAGCCAGCCAGGATTTACCGGAGCCTACTACCTGCCTGAGCTTCCTCTCAGTACTGAGCTTCCTCTCAGTACTGAGCTTCCTCTCAGTACCGGGCTCCCTCTCAGTACCGGGCTTCCCCTCAGTACCGGGCGTCCCCTCAGTACCGGGCGTCCCCTCAGTACCGGGCGTCCCCTCTGTCCCGAGCTGCCCCTCTGTCCCGAGCTGCCCCTCTGTCCCGAGCTGCCCCTCAGTTATGTGGGGATCAGGGTGAGGACTATTAGGCCATGGTTGGCGGAGAAAGTGGATTATCCTAGGACGCGAAGGGGAGGAACTAGGACATTGATGGAGTGGGGTCCACGTCCCGAGCCAGAACCGCCACCATGGACAGACGCCCACCCGGACCCTCCCTATGCTCGAGGTGCGTCCCGGAGTCCGCACCTTAGGGGGGGGGTTCTGTCACGCCTTGGTCATTGTATCTTGTGTTTTTGTTATATGTTTGGGTAGGCCAGGGTGTGACATGGGTTTATGTTGTATTTCGTATTGGGGTTTGTATTAATTAGGAGTGTGTATTAGTAGGGGTGTGTCTAGTTAGGCTTGGCTGCCTGAGGCGATTCCTAATTGGAGTCAGCTGATTCTAGTTGTCTCGGATTGGGAACCGTATTTAGGTAGCCTGAGTGCGCGTTGTATTTCGTGGGTGATTGTACCTGTCTTTGTGTTAGTCACCAGATAGGCTGTAATTTGTTTCACTTGTTTGTTGTTTTTGTATTTTCATTATTTCATGTACCGCTTTATCTTTATTAAAGGTCATGAGTAACCTACACGCTGCATTTCGGTCTGCCTCTCTTCTAAACAGCAGACGAAGTTCATTACAGATAGGTACAACCACTAATAAAGCACTTTTCTTAAGATTAAATGTTGCTAAAACTCAAACCAATTTGAGTTGAGGTGCAACTAAAAAATGTGATCATCATTGAAAGGTGCAATATGCAGAAATCGCTCCGCCATTTCCTGGCAGCTAAATTTCTAATAGTTCGCCCAATTTCCAGTGTTTTAAAGTACTATTTAATTATTTGGGGGGGGGGGGTATCTGTACTTTACTATTTATATTTTTGACTACTTTTACTTCACCACATTCCTAAAGATAATCATGTACCTTTTACTCCATACATTTTCCCTGAAACCCAAAAGTACTTGTTACATTTTGCATGCTTAGCAGGTCAGGAAAATGGTCAAAATTATGCACTTATCCCGAGAACATCCTTGGTCATCCGTACTGCTTCTGATCTGGTGGAATCACTAAACACAAATGTTTCGTTTGTAAATGATTTGAGTGTTGGAGTTTGCCCCTTACACATTTAAAAAAAATGCTTAATATAAGCAATTAGAAATTATTTATACTTTTACTTTTGATACTTTAAAAAGTATATTTAAAACAATGCGTTTAGACTTTTAATCAAGTAGTATTTTACTGAGTTACTTTCACGTTTACTCAAGTATGACAATTGGGTATTTTATCCACCGAAAACAAAGCATCTCAATAAATATCACAAAATGTCAAATCAGGTTTGAATTCATTTCCTTGGGTCATTAGATGTGTTTTTTGTCACACTGCCTTCTAAGATCAAGTCAATGGCTGTGTCTGAGAGGATCAAAATCTCAATGTATCATGCGTAAATTCTGACTGATATACAAATAGCAATGGGTTGTTATTTGTGATGCAAGGTGATTTGTAGATCAGTCAGTCGGCAGTCGCCTATAGTCGTTTTGATGATCTCGAACATGGCCCTTCAGGCCCCCGAGTGGCGCAGCGGCCTAAGGTACTGCATCTCAGTGCAGGATGCGGCACTACAGTCCCTGGTTTGAATCCAGGCTGCATCACATCTGGCCGTGATTGGGAGTCCCATAAAGTGGTGCACAATTGGCCCAGCATTGTCCGGGTTCGGCCGGGGTAGGCCGTCACTGTAAATAAGAATTTGTTATTGCCTAGTTAAATAAAATATAAATAAACATTTTAAAATGTGAGTATCAGAGCAACAACAACTCAGCCACACAAGAACAGGACCGCAAAGTGCTGAAGCGCGTATAACGTGTAAAAGACGCCTGTCCTCTGTTGTGTTGGTTCCACTTTTCTGGGCTCCGTTATTTACTTAACAAATAAGGAATACTCTAAATGTGCACTTATAAGTCATAACAATTTTAATCAACATACAGCTGTAGACAAGTCAAAGATCATTCATCAAACATACAACTGATGTCTCTCCTGAGTACTGCAAAATAGCAAAAGTCCAAGTTGCTTTTAATATGCTTGCAGTCAACCCCTAGTGATGTAACTGCCTATATACCTTCTGCTCATGAGACCAAGCCCATTGTAACGGTTTTGACTTGAGGTTATTATTTATAGGGGTGACAGGTAGGTTGTGCCTACCAGAGAAAACATTGGTTTCTCCTTTTGTTTTGGGGTGAAGTAGTCCCATCTGGTCCGTCAAGTCTACACCAATACAAAGGATTTATGTAAAATTCAGGATGGAAATACACTTTTCATAAACCCTTAAAAACATTGGAAAGAACTTCAACAACTATTCTTTTGGGTGGCTTGTATTACCAACATAAATGATTACACACACATATAATATTATAACACAATGAGTTCTGGTTCCTCCAGAAATGTCCTGTACTCAAGTGACCTTTGTCACACAATGTTTGTCTGTTCATTCAAGTGTAGCGTAAACCCAGTATTAATCATACAATCAATATAACAATTATTTCACCACACAACTATAAAGCGTATCAACTCTTACTAAGTCCTGAACTACAACTAACTACAGTATACATCACATCAAAACAAATTAAATACCGTATATAAAAAGGTTGTAGTCAGTCGGTCAGTCAGACAATCAAATCCGCCAACAGATCTCCAGCGGAGAAAGGCCACGAAGAACAGAGAGGTGTAGTCCACGGACGCAACTCTATTAGGCTACAAAACAAACGGAATAGAGAAGCTTCGGAACTGAGGGTTGAACACATCCTCATTCACGTCTCCATCACAACCCCACTTTTGCGCAGCTGATGCTAGCTATTTCATTGGGAATTAAAGGGAAAGCACCCTATTGGAAGGAGAAGCACTAAGACGTTCAGAAAAATTCAGGGCCGTCACACCATGCATATACAGTTTTACAAACTTGCAGGAGAGACAATAGTTCCAGTGTTTTCTAGGGCTCAGCAGTAATTTTCCACTCCCCAAGTTGCTTTATATTGGTATGTCTGACTAGTCTCTTATCTCTTTCACTCCCCTGCAGGGTTCTGTGTCTATGAATCTCTTTTAGCCTTGAGGCGCTTTCTCACAGACACCCTGTTTTGACTGCAATAACTCACACATCTCTCAGACTGTTTCTTTATAAGAGGAGGAGACTGTCGAACCATTTTAAACCTTATAATGCATATATATCAACAATGGACTCTGGAGCAGTGGACACGTGTTCTCTGGAGTGATGAATCACGCTTCACCATCTGGAAGTCCAACGGACTAATCTGGGTTTGGTGGATGCCAGGACAACGCTACCTGCTTGAATGCATAGTGCCACCTGTAAAGTTTGGTGGAGGAGGAATACTGGTCTGTGACTGTTGTTCATGGTTCGGGCTAGGCCCCTTAGTTCCAGTGAAGGGAAATCTTAACACTACAGCAACATTCTAGACGATTCTATGCTTCCAACTTTGTGGCAACAGTCTGGGGAAGACACTTTTCTGTTTCAAGATGGCAATGTCCCCGTGCACAAAGCGAGGTCCATACAGAAATGGTTTGTCGAGAGGAAGAACTTGACTGGCCTACACAGAGCATTGCCCTCAACCCAATCAAACAACTTTGGGATGAATTAGAACGCCGACTGCGAGCCAGGCTTAATCTCCCAACACCATTGCCCGAGTTCACTCTTGTGGCTGAATGGAAGCAATCCCCGGAGCAATGTTCCAACATCTAGTGGTTAACCTTTCCAGAAGAGTGAAGGCTGTTATAGGACCAGAGGGGGACCAACTCCATATTAATGCTCATGATTTTGGATCGAGATGTTCAACGAGCAGGTGTCTACATACTTTTGGTCATGTAGTGTATCTTTTCTTTCTATAACAGTTTTTCTCCCTTAAAAACATAACAATAATTTGATATGTCAATAAATACTCACCGACTCTAATAAACTCTCCTAGGTGTCATTCTTATGGACTACAGTAGCTCCTGCTGGAAAGAGCATCGTCGCTTCGCCCTGATGACCTTGAGAAACGTTGGACTGGGAAAGCAGTCCATGGAGGAGAGGATTATTGGTGTGATATCACACATCATTGCACCCTTGGAGAAAAGCATTGGTACGAAAGTGGAACATAGAAAAAAAAATGTTTCGTAAGAAAGTAACATATTAGCCTTTTAACTGATGTCCTTATACAGATTACCCCTTTTCTCAAAGAGAACTAACATATTTCTTATAAAAAAAGGGTAATATTGTTATTTTTCCTCAGAAAAATCCATGAAACAGATATGGGTGTTAGATCACTGATTGGTGAAATAGTAGTTCTGACTCTTCACTTGGGAGTTTCTCCACAGCTTTACGACACAGTGCCCATGCTGCAACACATTCCCTTGCCGTTCCAGAAGGACTTTAAAAATGTAGTTAGTTACAAACAGATGTCTTATCGCTCAGATGACTTATCACTCAGCATAAAGAAACCAGGATTCCTGGGGAGCCAAGATACTTAATTGACTGCTACCTGGATGAACTAGAAAAAGTGTCAGTTTTACTTATGGGAGTTTAAGTGCGACGAGAGGGATAGACCACATCATCTATTGTTATGATAAGTTAGTACCATGCCTTCAAAATCACTGTCACAGATGTACTTTCCCCAGCAGAGAGGAGATGATGGATCTTTTTCAGAGGCCCAACTCATCTTTTACCTCCTGAACTTTCACTTTGCTGGAACAGACACCACCTCCAAGACACTGCTCACTGTATTCCTCTACCTTATGAATTGAATGTTTACATTCAAATTGTGTCTTTCTACTTCTACAGTTGTTGTAGATTATTTTGCAAGAACAAAGGTGTCAGGCAATTTTGATAATCCCTTTTGATTTTAGCACTTTTTTTGTTGCCAACATCAATCAAATGTATTTATAGAGCCCTTCTTACATCAGCTGATGTCACAAAGTGTTGTACAGAAACCCATCCTAAAACCCCAAACAGCAAGCAATGCAGGTGTAGAAGCACAGCGGCTATGAAAAACTCCCTAGAAAAGCCAGAACCTAGGAAGAAACCTAGAGAGGAACTAGGCTATGAGGGGTGGCCAGTCCACTTCTGGCTGTGCCGGGTGGAGAATATAACAGAACATGGCCAAGATGTTCAAATGTTCATAGATGACCAGCAGGGTCAAATAATAATAATCACAGTGGTTGTCGAGGGTGCAACAGGTCAGCACCTCAGGGGTAAATGTCAGTTGGCTTTTCATAGCCAATCATTCAGAGTATCTCTACCACTCCTGCGGTCTCTAGAGCATTGAAAACAGCAGGTCTGCGATAGGTAGCACGTCTGGTGAACAGGTCAGGGTTCCATAGCCGCAGGCAGAACAGTTGAAAATGGAGAAGCAGCAGGGCCAGGTGGACTGGGGACAGCAAGGAGTCATCAGGTCAGGTAGTCATGAGGCATGGTCCTAGGGCTCAGGTCCGGGGGTATCGTCAGACGGGGCCACAGTGTCTCCCGACCCCTCCTGTCTCAGCCTCCAGTATTTATGCTGCAGTAGTTTGTATCGGGGGGCTAGGGTCAGTCTGTTATATCTGGAGTATTTCTCCTGTCTTATCAAATCAAATGTATTTATATAGCCTTTCGTACATGAGCTGATATCTCAAAGTGCTGTACAGAAACCCAGCCTAAAACCCCCAACAGCAAGCAATGCAGATGTAGAAGCACGGTGTCTAGGAAAAACTCCCTAGAAAGGCCAAAACCTAGGAAGAAACCTAGAGAGGAACCAGGCTATGAGGGGTGGCCACTCCTCTTCTGGCTGTGCCGGGTGGAGATTATAACAGAACATAAACTACTGCAGCATAAATACTGGAGGCTGAGACAGGAGGGGTCAGGAGACACCGTGGGCCCATCCGGTGATAGCCCCAGACAGGGCCAAACAGGAAGGATATAACCCCACAAACTTTGCCAAGTACACCCCCCCCTCCTTTGCTCTTCTCAAAGAGGTTTCAGCAGGAAATTGACACGGTTCTGGAGGGAAAGATACATGCCTCTTTGAGGACAGGCAGTGACCCATGAGGCTCAGCGCATTGCCAGTACTGTCCCTCTCAGTGTGTTTCATAGCACCACCAGAGACACTGAGGTGATGGGCTACAGTATCCCAAAGGTGAGAAGTGGAAATACATTTGAGATTATGTATTTTACATACATCTCAAATGTATCATCTCAAATGTATCTAAAATGTGTTCAAAAACTCTTACCCAATGTTCTTTCTTCTTCACCTTATCTGTTTCATCATCTCTCTCCATTTTTAACTTGTAGGGTACTATGATCATTCCAAACCTCACCTCTGTACTGTCTGAAAAGGGTCAGTGGAAGTTCCCCCATGAGTTCAACCCCTTAAACTTCCTGAACGGGCAGGGAGAGTTTGAGAAGCCTGAGGCCTTCATGCCGTTCTCTGCAGGTGAGGGATAGAACAACACAAGGTGCATCACTGATGTTGTTGACTGCATAGGAAGTAAAATAGGTAATGCAGTTTGTTTTTGTTGCAGGGCCACAAATGTATCTTGGAGAAGGACTCACTCGAGTCCTGGAGCACTTCCTCATCACGGTTACTCTACTGTGATGGTTCAAGTTGGTCTGGCCTGAGGACGCAGGGGAACCTGACTACACCCCTGTGTTTGGTGCAACCATGTCCCCAAAACCATACTGTCACGATCGCCTAAAGAATTAACGAACCAAGGCGCAGCGTGCATAGAGTTCCACATGTTTATTAAATGAAACTCACAAAAAACAGTAACGAACTGTGACGCAAATGTAGTGCTCACAGACACTACACAAAAAACAAGATCCCATAAACAGGTGGGAAAAGTCTGCCGAAACATGATCCCCAATCAGAGACAAAGATAGACAACTGCCTCTGATTGGGAACCATACCAGGCCATCATAGAAACGAAAAACTAGAATGCCCACCCTAATCAAACCCTGACAGAGAAAACTAGTTAAGGGGATATTCTAGACAGACTTTCAAGTTTTCATAACAACCGGTAATCGGCATTTTGGGACAGCGATTGTGGCCGATTACATTGCAATCCACGAGGAAACTGCATGGCAGGCTGACCACCTGTTACGCAAGTACAGCAAGGAGCCAAGGTAAGTTGCTAGCTAGCATTAAACTTATCTTATTAAAAAACAATCAATCTTCACATAATCACTAGTTAACTACACATGGTTGATGATATTACTAGGTTAACTAGCTTGTCCTGCGTTGCATATAATCAATGTGGTGGCTGTTAATTTATCACCGAACCATAGCCTACTTCAACTTTGCCAAACAGGTGATGATTTAACAAAAGCTCATTGCCGAAAAAAAGCACAATCTGCACAAATGTTCCTAACCATAAACATCAATGCCTTTCTTAAAATCTATACATGTGATAACATGCGTCTTGGTGAGAAGTGTAGGAGTCAGGCGCAGGAGAGCAGGGATGTCTGAGAAGCGTGTTTAATAATATAGTCCACCAATACGAAACGGCACAGACAAAAATCCCCCCAAAAATTACGCTCTCGAATAAACAGAAACTCGTGCAAACACACGGAGGAACAAACACAGTTCCGACACTTTACATACACGTGCGTAATAGCGAAAAAACAACAAACACAATCGAGCGCAATACACACAAGTCTAATCCTGCACGAATTACAGCAGGCAACAGGTGCCCTATATACCCACAGAAATCAAAGCAATTGAAAACCAGGTGTGAAAAGGAACACAGACAAAACAACCAGAAAAAGAAAAAGGGATTGGTAGCGACTAGTAGACCGGCGACGCCGAGCGCCGAGCGCCGCCCGAACAGGGAGGGGAGTTACCTTCGGTAGAAGTCGTGACAGTCCCGCAGCGCGACGACGCCGGCCTCGAGGACTACCCGGAGGACGAGGCGCAGGGCGATCCGGATGGAGGCGGTGAAACTCCCTTAGCATAGGTGGATCCAGTATGTCCTCCACCGGCACCCAGCATCTCTCCTCCGGACCGTACCCCTCCCAGTCCACGAGGTACTGAAGACCCCCCACCCGACGCCTCGAGTCCAGTATGGACGGAACTGCATACGACGGCGCCCCGCCGATGTCCAGGGGGGGCGGAGGGACCTCCAGCACCTCATCTTCTTGAAGCGGACCAGCCACCACCGGCCTGAGGAGAGACACATGAAACGAGGGGTTAATACGGTAATACGGGGGGAGCTGTAACCTATAACACACCTCGTTTATTCTCCTCAGGACTTTGAATGGCACCACAAACCGCGGACCCAGCTTCCGGCAGGGCAGGTGGAGGGGCAGGTTTCGGGTCGAGAGCCAGACCCGGTCCCCCGGTGTGTACACCGGGGCCTCGCTGCGGTGGCGGTCGGCACTGGCCTTCTGCCGCCCTTCGGCCCGTTTAAGGTACCCGTGGGCGGCCTCCCAGGTTTCCCTTGAGCGTTTCACCCAATCGTCCACCGCAGGAGCCTCGGTCTGGCTCTGATGCCATGGTACCAGGACCGGCTGATAGCCCAACACACATTGGAAGGGCGACAGGTTCGTAGAGGAGTGGGAGAGTGAGTTCTGGGCCATCTCCGCCCAGGGGATGTACTTCGCCCACTCCCCTGGCCGGTCCTGGCAATACGACCGCAGAAACCTACCCACATCCTGGTTCACTCTTTCCACCTGCCCAAAACTCTCGGGGTGAAACCCAGAGGTCAGGCTGACCGAGACCCCCAAACGTTCCATGAACGCCTTCCACACCCTGGACGTGAACTGGGGACCCCGATCAGAAACAATATCCTCAGGCACCCCGTAGTGCCGGAAGACGTGAGTAAACAGGGCCTCCGCCGTCTGTAGGGCCGTAGGGAGACCGGGCAAAGGGAGGAGACGATAGGACTTAGAAAACCGATCCACAACGACCAGGATCGTGGTGTTGCCCTGTGACGGTGGCAGATCGGTCAAGAAGTCAACCGACAGGTGTGACCAAGGCCGCTGTGGAACGGGAAGGGGATATAACTTCCCTCTGGGCAGGTGCCTAGGAGCCTTGCACTGAGCGCACACTGAGCAGGAGGACACATAAACCCTCACGTCCTTGGCTAAAGTGGGCCACCAGTACTTCCCACTAAGACATCGCACCGTCCTCCCGATCCCCGGGTGACCAGAGGAGGGGGATGTGTGAGCCCACCAAATTAACCTGTCTCTAACCTCCAGCGGAACATACACCCGTCCCGCTGGACACTGTGGTGGAGTGGGCTCAACACGCGTTGCTCGCTCAATGTCTGCGTCCACCTCCCACCTTACAGGTGCCACTAGACAAGAAGCCGGGAGGATGGGCGCAGGATCAATGGCCCGCTCCTCCGTATCATATAGTCGGGACAGTGCGTTTGCCTTAGTGTTCTGGGAGCCTGGTCTATAGGAGATGGTAAACCTAAATCGGGTGAAAAACATGGCCCACCTTGCCTGACGAGGGTTCAGTCTCCTCGCTGCCGAATGTACTCTAGATTACGGTGGTTAGTCTAGATGAGGAAAGGGTGTTGGGCCCCCTCAAGCCAATGTCTCCACACCTTCAGGGCTCTGACAACAGCTAGCAGCTCCCGATCCCCCACGTCATAGTTTCGCTCCGCCGGGCTGAGCTTCCGAGAAAAGAAAGCACAGGGGCGGAGCTTCGGTGGCACACCCGAGCGCTGGGAGAGCACGGCTCCAACCCCAGCCTCGGATGCGTCCACCTCCACTATAAATGCCAAAGAGGGGTCCGGATGCGCCAGCACGGGAGCCGAGGTAAAAAGATCCTTCAGGCGACCAAAAGCCCTGTCCGCCTCAGCCGACCATCCCAGACGCGTCGGCCCCCCCTTCAGCAGTGACGTAATGAGCGCAGCCACCTGCCCAAAACCCCGGATAAACCTCCGGTAGTAGTTGGCAAACCCTAAGAACCGCTACACCTCCTTTACCGTGGTTGGAGTCGGCCAATTACGCACGGCTGCAATGCGGTCATCCTCCATCACCAACCTCGATGTGGAAATGCGATATCCAAGGAAGGAGACGGCCTGTTGGAAGAACGAGCATTTCTCAGCCTTGACGTACAGGTCATGCTCCAACAGTTGCCCAAGTACCCTGCGCACCAGAGACACATGCGCGGCCCGTGTAGCGGAATAGTCCAGAATATCATTGATGTAAACCACCACACCCTGACCGTGCAGGTCCCTGAGAATCTCATCCACAAAAGATTGGAAGACTGCTGGAGCATTCTTCAACCCGTACGGCATGACGAGGTACTCATAATGGCCGGATGTGGTACTAAACGCCGTCTTCCACTCATCTCCCTTCCGGATACGCATCAAGTTATATGCACTCCTGAGATCCAGTTTTGTGAAAAACCGTGCTCCGTGAAATGACTCAATCGCCGTTGCAATGAGAGGTAGCGGGTAACTATACCCCACCGTGATGGAATTTAGACCTCTATAGTCAATGCACGGACGCAGACCACCCTCCTTCTTCTTCACAAAAAAGAAACTCGAGGAGGCAGGTGAGATGGAGGGCTGAATGAACCCCTGCCCCAGAGATTCTGATATGTATGTCTCCATAGCCACCGTCTCTTCCTGTGACAGGGGATACACATGACTCCTGGGAAGTGCAGCGCCTACCAGGAGATTTATCGCACAATCCCCTCGTCGATGAGGTGGTAATTGGGTCTCCTTCTTTTTACAGAAGGCGATAGCCAAATCGGCATATTCTGAGGGAATGTGCACTGTGGAGACTTGGTCTGGACTCTCCACCATTGTAGCACCGATGGAAACTCCTACACACCTGCCTGAGCACTCCTCCGACCACCCCTGTAGAGCCCTCTGTTGCCACGAAATCCTGGGGTTGTGACGGGCCAACCAGGGGATCCCCAACACCACCGGAAACGCAGGAGAATCAATGATGAAGAGACTAATTCTCTCCTCATGACCCTCCTGCGTAACCATACCCAGTGGAGCCGTGGCCTCCCTGACTAGCCCTGACCCTAATGGTCGGCTATCTAAGGCGTGCACTGGGAAGGGTTTGTCCAGCTGAACAAGGGGAATCCCTAACCTGTTCGCTAAACCGCGGTCAATAAAATTCCCCCGCCGCGCCTGAATCTACTAGCGCCTTATGCCGGGAAAGAGGGGAAAATTCAGGAAAAACAATCCATACATACATGTGACCAACAGGGGGCTCTGGGTGAGCCTGGTGCTGACTCACCTGAGGTGTCCGGGCAGTGCTCGGCCTGGCGTCTCGACTCCCGGGGGGACCCCCCCAGCACCGGTCAGCAGTGTGCCCTATGCGACCACAGCTGGCACAGGAAAGGCCCCTGAAGCACCTCCTAGCTCCATGGGTGTTGGAGTGGTGGTGCTGGGAGATGGAACTGACAGAGCCTGATCTGGACGTCCGCGGGTCGCCAGCAAGTTGTCCAACCGAATAGACATGTCAATCAATTGGTCCAAGGACAGGGTGGTGTCTCTACAGGCCAGCTCCCTACGGACGTCCTCACGCAAACTACACCTATAGTGATCGATCAAGGCCCTGTCGTTCCATCCCGCGCTAGCGGCCAAGATCCGGAACTCTGGAGCAAAGTCCTGAGCACTCCTCCTCTCCTGCCTCAGATGGAACAGGCCTCGATCCCTAGAGGAACCAACCCGGCACCGACCAGCATTGTGACCTCTGCGGCCACAGATGGTACACATGAAAGCCCCTCCTCCGGCCGCCCTAAGCGCAGCACTTCCCAGCTCCATAGGCACCGGAGAGGTGGTGCTGGGAGAGGGAATCGACAGAGCCCTCTCTGGACGTCTGCGGGTGACCAGGAGGTTATCCAACCAAATGGATAGGTCCACCAGCTGGTCGAAGTTGAGGGTGGTATCCTTGCAGGCCAACTCCCGACAGACATCCTCGCGCAGGCTGCAACTGTAGTGGTCGATAAGGGCCCTGTCATTCCATCCCGCTCTTGCGGCCAGGGTCCGAAATTCCAGGGCGAACTCCTGCCCGCTCCTCGCCCCCTGCCTCAGCTGGAAAAGACTTTCACCCGCCGCTCTACCCTTGGGCGGGTGGTCGAAGACTACTCCGTGAAGTCGTCCAATGCCGCATCTCCTTCTCCCCACACGGCGTTAGACCACTCCAGAGTTCTCCCTGAGAGGCATGAGACGAGGGCGGACACCCTCTCTCTTCCCGAGGGAGCCGGGTAAACGGTGCCCAGGTATAGGTCCAGCTGTAGCAGGAACCCCTGGCACTGTGCCGTCGTCCCATCATACTCCCCGGGAGGGGCGAGACGCATCCCACTGGGACCGGGTACAGGAAGGACGAGTAGTGGAAATCCATGTTGTGCTGGTGGAGGCGCTGGAGTGACTCCCTGTCTCTTCCAGAGGTCCATGGTCTGAACGACGCAGTCCATCGCGACGCCGAGATGTTGTAGCATCGCCGCATGTTCTCTGACGCACTACTCGACTCTTATAACCGGGGTACTTGCTCCTGCTGACGATGGCTAGAAGACCGGGTTGCCACCCATTCGATAAAATACGGAACAGTTCCTTATTTCACTGAAAGAATAAACATTTTGTTTTCAAAATGATAGTTTACAGATATGACCATATTAATGACCAAAGCCTTGTATTTCTGTGTTTATTATATTCTAATTAAGTCTATGATTTGATATTTGATAGAGCAGTCTGACTGAGTAGCAGGCTCGTAAGCATTCATTGAAACTTTACTGTGTTTGCCAGCAGCTCTTAGCAATACTTGAAGCACAGCACTGTGCATGACTTCAAGCCTATCAACTCCTGAGATTAGGCTGGCAATACTAAAGTGCCCATTAGAATATCCAATAGTCAAAGGTATATCAAATACAAATGGTATAGAGAGAAATAGTCGACGCATCATAATTACTATAATAACTACAACCTAAAAACTTCTTAACTGGTAATATTGTAGAACTGGGAATATTGAACCACCAGCCTTCATATGTTCTGAGCAAGGAACTTAAACATTATCTTTTTTACATGGCACATATTGCACTTTTACTTTCTTCTCCAACCCTGTGTTTTTGCATTATTTAAACCAAATTGAGCATGTTTCATTATTTATTTGAGACTAAATAGATATTATTTATATATTATTTTAAGTTAAAATAAAAGTGTTCATTCAGTATTGTTGTAATTGTCATTATTACAAATATATATATAAAAAACGTCCGATTAATCGGTAGTGGTTTTTTTGGGCCCTCCAATAATCGGCATTGGCACTAAAAAAAATCCTAATCGGTCAACCTCTGTAACAGCCTAGAGCAGCTAGATGCATTGAAGAGTGTGCTAGGCAGTATTGAATGTGTCACGTTCTGACACCTGGATTAATAAAACAATTCTCTCAACCTGTGCACTTATAGGCTAGGTTGTAGCAACCTTATGATGGGTATAGGGAAAATTACAGTATCATGTAGTAGCCTAAACCTATCGATGTTACATTGAGCTGGGTGAACGGAATATGAATGACAGTCATCCAATATGCTGTAATTGAAGTAAGGCCATTCTACAAAAAAAATAATCATCCTCCCTCATCTTAAACGTCACCGACCTCCGCTAACAACTCCCGGGAGTTTTGGTGGCGTATCCGAGCGCTGTGATAGCAAGGCACCCACCCCAGCCTCGGACGAGTCCACCTCCACTATGAATGCTAGAGAGGGGTCCGGGTGCACCAACACGGGTGCATTCGTGAACAGCGCCTTCAACCTATTGAAGGCTCTGTCCGCCTCTGCCGACCACCGCAAACACACCGCCCCCCCCTTCAGTGAGGTAATGGGGGCCGCTACCTGGCCAAAACCCCGGATAAACCTCCGGTAGTAATTGGCAAACCCCAAAAACCACTGCACCTCCTTCACCGTGGTAGGAGTCGGCCAATTACGCACGGCCTTAATGAGGTCACACTCCATCACCACCCTGATATGGAAATGCGATAACTCAGGAAGGAGACGGCTCATTTGGAGAACACACACTTCTCAGCCTTGACGTATAGGTCATGCTCCAGCAGTCTACCAAGCACCTTGGGTACCAGAGACACATGCGCGGCGCAGGTGGCGGAATAGATCAGAATATCATTGATATAGACAACCACGCCCTGCCCGTGCAGGTCCCTGAGAATCTCGTCTACCAAGGATTGAAAGACGGTTGGAGCATTCTTTAACCCATACGGCATGACAAGGTACTCATAGTGGCCTGATGTGGTACTAAACGCGGTTTTCCACTCGTCTCCATCCCGAATATGCACCAGACTATACACACTCCTGAGGTCCAGTTTTGTGAAAAACTGTGCTCCGTGAAATTATTCCACTGCCGTAGCGATGAGAGGTAGTGGGTAACTAAACCCCACTGTGATGGCATTTAGACCTCTATAATCAATGCACAGATGCATACCTCCCTCCTTTTTCTTCACAAAAAATAAACTCAAGGAGACGGGTGAGATGGAGGGCCAAATGTACCCCTGCCCCAGAGATTCCGTGACATATGTCTCAATAGCCAACGTCTCCTCCTGGGACAATGGGTACACGTGACTCTTGGGAAGCGCAGCGTTTACCTGGAGATTTATCGCACAATCCACCTGTCGATGATGTGGTAATTTAGTCGCTCTCTTCTTACTAAAAGCGAATGCCAAATCGGCATATTCAGGGGGGGATGCGCACCGTGGAACCCTGGTCTGGACTCCTCTGACCACCCCTGGAGAACCCTCTGTCTCCACGAAATCTTAGGATTATGACTAGCCAGCCAGGGAATCCCCAGCACCACTGGAAACGCAGGCAAATCGATAATGAAGAGACTAATCCGCTCCTTATGATTCCCCTGCGTCACCATGTCCAGTGGAACCGTGGCCTCCCTGACCAACCCTGACCAACCCTGACACTAATGACCGTCTTTCTAGGGAGTGCACGGGGAAGGGAGAATTAATCGGCACGAGCGGAACACCCAGTTTGATGGAGAGTCCACAATCCATAAAGTTCTAGAGCTGCACCTGAATCGACTAGCGCCTTATGCTGGGAAGAGGGGGGGAAAAAAATCAAGAAACAAAATCGAGTCAAACGTGACCAACATGGGGTTCTGGGTGAGTTTGGTGCCGACTCACCTGGGGTGACCGAGAAGCGTTCCGCCTGCCCTCTCAACTCCCAGATGGGCCCCCCCAGCACCGATCGGCCGTGTGTCCTCTCTGACCACAGCTGGTGCAGGGGGAGCCTCCTCATCCGGTACCCCTCGGCACGGCCCCCCCTAACTTCATAGGAATGGGAGCGGGAGCGCTGGGTGGTGGAACGAACAGGACCCTCTCAAAACGTCCGCGGGCAGCCAGCAAATTGTCCAGCCAGATAGACATGTTGATGAGTTCGTCAAGGGAGAGAGTGTTGTCCCAACACGCTAGCACCCTGCGGACGTACTCCCGGAGACTACACCGGTAGTGGTCTATCAGGGCCCTGTCGTTCCACCCAGCCCCAGCGGCCAAGGTCCGGAACTCCAACGTGTAATCCTGTGCTCTCCTCTTCTCCTGCCTAAGGTGGAACAGTCGCTCACCCGCCGCTCGGCCCTCTGGAGGGTGATCAAACAAGGCACGAAAGCGTAGTGCTCCTTCGCCGAGTCTGGGCCATTCCAGACCGCATTTGCCCACTCCAGAGCACGACCCATCAGGCAGGAGACGAGGAAACTCACTCTCTCTGCTCCCGAGGGAGTGGGCCTCACGGTCGCCAGGTACAGTTCCAGTTGGAGCAAGAACCCCTGACACCCCGCTGCCGCTCATAGTCCCTTGGGAGCGCAAGACGGAGAGCACCGGAGCCGGAGGGGGAGGGAGGAGAAGGGGGATCCAGAGCTGGAGGTACCGAAGGTGGAGAGAGGAGACCACTCCTCTCCCATCGGTCCATTCTCTCCATCATCTGGTCCATCGCCGATCCTATCTGATGGATGACGGTGGTATGGTGGAGGACACGTTCCTCCATCGATGGGAGGGGGTTGGCAGCTGCTCCTGCTGACTCCATTTTTTAAAGGTGCGGGATTCTGTAACGCCCGGGGTGAAGAAGTCAGGCGCAGGAAGCAGAGAGTTCAGGGTAGCGCTACTTTTTAATGCACCACAACGGTGAACAGACGCCAACCCAAACAAATGCCCCAAACATGGGGCACTTAAACAGTCCAGCAAAATCCAAACACACGGACAACCGTGACATACAGCAGTGTACACATGTACACTGAAAATAATCCTGCACAACCAGCAGGCGGGCCGGCTGGTAAATAAAGCCCAACCAATTAACCTAAACTAAACACAGGTGCAACCAATAAACAGAAAAGGGGGAAAAGGGATCAGTGGCAGCTAGTAGGCCGGTGACAACGACCGCCGAGTGCCACCCGAACAGGAAGGGGAGCCACCTTCGGTAGGAGTCATGACACACATTCCATCCACACAGTTCATGGTCAGTTAATAATAGGACAACATAACTTCCAATAAGCCTGATAGGCTTTTATCAGACCTCTAAATATTGACATAATGATGACATTGTTGAAAGTACAGTTGAAGTCGGAAGTTTACATACACATAAGTTGTATTATTATATTATATTTATTATATTGGAGTCATTAAAACTTGTTTTTCAACCACTCCACAAATGTCTTGTTTTGGCAAGTCGGTTAGGACATCTACTTTCTGCATGACACAAGTAATTTTTCCAACAATTGTTTACAGACAGATTATTTCACTAATAATTCACTGTATCACAATTCCAGTGGGTCAGAAGTTTACATACACTAAGTTGACTGTGCCTTTAAACAGCTTGGAAAATTACAGAAAATAATGTCATGGCTTTAGAAGCATCTGATGGGCTAATTGACATCATTTGAGTCAATTGGAGGTGTACCTGTAGATGTATTTCAAGGCGTACCTTCAAACTTTGCTTGACATTATGGGAAAATCAAAAGAAATAAGCCAGACCTCAGAAAAAAATTGTAGGTATTGTAGGTAAATTGTAGGCCTGAAGGTAACACGTTCATCTGTACAAACAATAGTACACAAGTATAAACACCATGGAACCACGCAGCCGTCATACCGCGCAGGAAGGAGACTCGTTCGGTCTCCTAAAGATGAACGTACTTTGGTGCGAAAAGTGCAAATCAATCCCAGAACAACAGCAAAGGACCTTGTTAAGATGCTGGAGGAAACAGGTACAAAAGTATCTATATCCACAGTAAAACGAGTCCTATATCGACATAACCTGAAAGGCCGCTCAGCAAGGAAGAAGCCACTGCTCCAAAACCGCCCCATAAAAAAACAGACTACGGTTTGCAACTGCACATGGGGACAAAGGTCATACTTTTTGGAGAAAGTCTTGTGGTCTGATGATACAAAAATAGAACTGTTTGGCCATAATGATCATCGTTATGTTTGGAGGAAAAACAGGGAGGCTTGCAAGCCAAAGAACACCATCCCAACCATGAAGCACGGGGGTGGCAGCATCATGTTGTGGGGATGCTTTGCTGCAGGAGGGCCTGGTGCACTTCACAAAATCAATGGCATCATGAGGTAGGAAAATTATGTGGATATATTGAAGCAACATCTCAAGACATCAGTCAGGAAGTTAAAGCTTGGTCGCAAATGGGTCTTCCAAATGGACAATGACCCCAAGCATACTTCCAAAGTTGTTGCAAAATGGCTTAATGACAACAAAGTCAAGGTATCACAAAGCCCTGACCTCAATCCTGTAGACAATTTGTGGGCAGAACTGAAAAAGTGTGTGCAAGCAAGGAGGCCTACAAACCTGACTCCAGCAGTTACACCAGCTCTGTCAGGAGGAATGGACCAAAATTCACCCAACTTATTGTGGGAAGCTTGTGGAAGGCTGCCCGAAACGTTTGACCCAAGTTAAACAATTTAAAGGCAATGCTACCAAATACTGATCGAGTGTATGTAAACGTCTGACCCACTGGGGATGTGATGAAAGAAATCAAACCTGAAATATATCTTTCTCTCTACTATTATTCTGACATTTCACATTCTTAAAATAAAGTGGTGATCCTAACTGACAGGGAATTTTAACTAGGATTAAACGTCAGCAATTGTGAAACTGAGTTGAAATGTATTTGGCTAAGGTGTATGTAAACTTCCGACTTCAACTGTAAGTAAAACATGACATGATTTCAATATCCAGACATTGTTCTTCTGTACAGGGCAATAGGTGTTGAAGCCCTAATAGAGATGGAAATGTGGAAATGGCCAGGGTTGCATGCCAAGGACCAAGTTATACCTCTAATTCATAACTGGCTCAAAATGGCTGTTATTTAATCAAGATCATTGTGAGATGATAAGACATAAAGTGGTCATACATGCTTATGACAAGTCTTAAAGTGCATATACCTAATAAAGCCTTTACCAAAAGGTTTTATTAGTACATACATTTATAGTTAGAGAATAACAAGAATGATACAAACTTATATTGTCGCATATAACTTCAATTCAGCAGCCTGTTTTGTTTTCTTATTTTTGTTCACAAATGTTTATCATACCGAGAAGCATAGGCCTACCACCCGCAATGGCAATGACTTAAGTACACAATAGCCAGTGTGTAAACAGTTGTACACCCGTGTGTGAATGTCCTGTGTGTGTATGAAGAGCAATGTGCAGCGTGGAACAGAACAACAGATCATCATCTTTAATTACTTGTTACTTTTATCTATTATTCTTATCCATATTTTTTGAAACTGCACTGCCGGTTAGGGGCTTGTAATTAAGCATTTTACTGTAAGGTCTACTACACCTGTTGTATTCGGTGCATGTGACTAATAAAATTTGACTTGATTTGGCTCGTTCGTTCTGCTGTGCATAGGCATCTGCCTCTTCTTCATCCTGAAGATTAATAGACCCAAAAGCTTTTCTCCTGGTCCACAACCCATTCCAATATTTGGGAATCTGCTGCATCTGAGTTTGGGGAATCCTTTGATAGCTCTTGAGATGGTACAATTTTTATGCTTCAAATAGCATCAAGAATCAATGGCGTCAGTGTTCAAATCAGTTACATTATTTGTTCCAAACATTGTCATTACTTCACCAAGGGTGTGGACTTTGCAGGACGACCCCAATACCTTATGGTCAACCATGCCTTACAAGGAAGAAATAGCATCAAAAATTATACTATTGTTGGAATCAAGAAAACACATTTCAGTAATTTAGCAATTATGAATCTTTGATTTTCTGTGAAGACCACCTGAAACTATGATTCTAGTTCATTTTATTTGATTTAAAAATCATGAAAATACAGTACCAGTCAAAAGTTTGAACACACCTACTCATTCAAGGGTAACAAAAAAGTGTTAAACAAATCAAAATATATTTTAGATTTGAGATTCTTCAAAGTAGCCACCCTTTGCCTTGATGACAGCTTTGCACTTTCTTCTTCTCTTATTTTAGGGCACTCTTATCATTACAAACCTCACGTCTGTGCTGTACAAAGAGGGACAGTGGAAGTTCCCCCATGAGTTCAACTCCTTAAACTTCCTGAACGAGCAGGGAGAGTTTGAGAAGCCTGAGGCCTTCATGCCGTTCTCTGCAGGTGAGGGATAGAACAACACAAGGTGCATCACTGATGTTGTTGACTGCATAGGAAGTAAAGAGGTAATGCAGTTTGTTGTTGGAGGGCCACGAATGTGTCTTGGAGAAGGACTCACTCGCATGGAGCTCTTCCTCATCACGGTTACTCTACTGTGATGGTTCAAGTTGGTCTGGACTGAGGACGCAGGGGTACCTGACTATACCCCTGTGTTTGGTATTACTCTGTCCCCCAAACCCTACAGACTTGATGTAAGGAACTAGTTAGGAGCAGTGGCATGTATTCATGGATGCCAAGGGAAGCCAGGCTTCCTCAAATATTTGACCAATATAAAAATGATAAAATAATGTACACTGCTCAAAAAAATAAAGAGAACACTAAAATAACACATCCTTGATCTGAATGAATGAAATATTCTTATTAAATACTTTTTTCTTTACATAGTTGAATGTGCTGACAACAAAATCACACAAAATTGATCAATGGAAATCAAATTTATCAACCCATGGAGGTCTGGATTTGGAGTCACACTCAAAATTAAAGTGGAAAACCACACTACAGGCTGATCTAACTTTGATATAATGTCCTTAAAACAGGTCAAAATGAGGCTCAGTAGTGTGTG
This sequence comes from Oncorhynchus gorbuscha, assembly GCF_021184085.1. Lineage (NCBI taxonomy): Eukaryota > Metazoa > Chordata > Actinopteri > Salmoniformes > Salmonidae > Oncorhynchus > Oncorhynchus gorbuscha. The sequence continues at coordinate 20,053,793 of NC_060173.1, forward strand.
TGGCCTCCACGTGCCTGTATGACATCCCTACAATGCCTGGGCATGCTCCTGATGTGGTGGCGGATGGTCTCCTGAGGGATCTCCTCCCAGACCTGGACTAAAGCATCAGCCAACTCCTGGACAGTTTGTGATGCAACGTGGCGTTGGTGGATGGAGCAAGACATGATGTCCCAGATGTGCTGAATTGGATTCAGGTCTGGCGAACGGGCGGGCCAGTCCATAGCATCAATGCCTTCCTCTTGCAGGAACTGCTGACACAATCCAGCCACATGAGGTCTAGCATTGTCTTGCATGATGAGGAACCCAGGGCCAAGCGCACCAGCATATGGTCTCACGAGGGGTCTGAGGATCTCATCTCGGTACCTAATGGCAGTCAGGCTACCTCTGGCGAGCACATGGAGGGCTGTGCGGCCCCCCAAAATAAATGCCACCCCACACCATGACTGACCCACCGCCAAACCGGTCTTGCTGGAGGATGTTGCAGGCAGCAGAACGTTCTCCGTGGCGTCTCCAGACTCTGTCACGTCTGTCACATGTGCTCAGTGTGAACCTGCTTTCATCTGTAAAGAGCACAGGGCGCCAGTGGCGAATATGCCAATCTTGGTGTTCTCTGGCAAATGCCAAACGTCCTGCACGGTGTTGGGCTGTAAGCACAACCCCAACCTGTGGTTGTCGGGCCCTCATACCACCCTCATGGAGTCTGTTTCTGACCAGAGCAGACACATGCACATTTGTGGCCTGCTGGAGGTCATTTTGCAGGGCTCTGGCAGTGCTCCTCCTTGCACCAAGGTGGAGGTAGCAGTCCTGCTGCTGGGTTGTTGCCCTCCTACGGCCTCCTCCACGTCTCCTGATGTACTGGCCTGTCTCCTGGTAGCGCCTCCATGCTCTGGACACTACGCTGACAGACACAGCAAACCTTCTTGCCACAGCTCGCATTGATGTGCCATCCTGGATGAGCTGCACTACCTGAGCCACTTGTGTGGGTTGTAGACTCCGTCTCATGCTATCACTAGAGTGAAAGCACCGCCAGCATTCAAAAGTGACCAAAACATCAGCCAGGAAGCATAGGAACTGAGAAGTGGTCTGTGGTCACCACCTGCAGAACCACTACTTAATTGGGGGTGTCTTGCTAATTGCCTATAATTTCCACCTGTTGTCTATTCCATTTGCACAACATCATGTGAAATTTATTGTCAATCAGTGTTGCTTCCTAAGTGGACAGTTTGATTTCACATTTTTTTGAGCAGTGTATTTCAATAATAAACACAGCCAGAATTATTTAAAAAATTAAGGGGGAAATTAAAATGTAATCACAATGACCAACCATACCGAAAGAAACTTTTAAAAATGAAATAAATATTTTATTATGTTTTGACATGACCATGTAGTACTGCGACATGACGTCAAAGATGCGACACACGTGGTTTGCGGAAATGAACACATACCAATAGCGTAAGCTTTCTGGAATCTACTTTGTATTAAATTATTCGTGAATTACACTAATATTTGAGTTGTACAACAGCACAATTTATTGCACAGCATGGCAACCGATGCTAAAAGACTCAAGGTAGAGATATGGTTTATTTTGCTAAGCTACATACTTGTATGTTGGAAAACGCGTTGTTGTTAGTGATGCGACTAGCTAGCTAGCTCATGGGTTCACGATTTCAAGTTATTTCTTTTTTATTTATTTTACCTTTATTTAACCAGGCAACGTTCTTATTTTCAATGACGGCCTGGGAACAGTGGGTTAACTGCCTGTTCAGGGGCAGAACGACAGATTGTGTACCTTGTCAGCTCGGGGGTTTGAACTCGCAACCTTCAGGTTACTAGTCCAACGCTCTAACCACTAGGCTACGCTAGCTTGAAAGTTACCAACCCGTAGGAATAACTAGCAAACCATGTGAATAAGAATCTTTGATAGTGGTGTTTTTTTTTTTTTTTGCACGTGTCAATATGTTTAATCTTACCAGTCTGCATCATTGATTATTTGGTCATGGGAGTCTGATGGTGTGATGATCCTTGTTTCCTGTGTAGACAGAGGGCAGCGACCCTCTCCAGAGCTTCCTACAGTGGTGTGAAGGAGTGGGGCTGAAACTCAACAACAAGGTAATCACAACAATCAGAAAGCGTACAAAGACATTGTCTGCAATTTGTAAAATGCCATGTATTTCACATACCTACAGGAGTATTGGGGGTGGAACTCACCAGACTATTGCTATGGGTTCTGTGTTAATGGTCATTCAGTTGTATTCATTCTCCAAGGTGTACATCAGCAATGAGGGCACAGTGGCAGAGTATGGCATGCTGGCTAAGGAGGACATAGATGAAGGAGAGTTGCTCTTTACTATACCCAGAATGGCTCTTCTGCACCAAGGCACCACCAAGGTCCTGGCTGTGCTGGAGGAGGGTGAGACCACACACACACACACACACACACACACACACACACACACACACACACACACACACACACACACACACACACACACACACACACACACACACACACACACACACACACACACACACACCTCTTGTTGGAGGCCCCCAAAGAAAACATCTGTTCCTCCCTAGGTAAAGCATCTCTGGAGAACACGTCTGGATGGGTGCCCCTCCTCCTGGCACTGATGTATGAGTACACATCTTCCCAGTCCCACTGGAGGCCTTACCTATCCCTCTGGTCTGACTTCACAGCTCTGGATCACCCCATGTTCTGGTAAGTGCAAACGCATACCGTATGTTCTAATATTCTTGAGTTGAGTAAACTGTTGCATTTGAGTATTCTGAGTTGTATTTTGTGGATGTGATTTGTAGGTCAAAGGATGAGCGGGACAGACTCCTGAAGGGGACAGGGATCCCAGAGGCGGTGGATACTGACCTCACCAACATCCAGAAAGAGTACAAAGACATCGTCCTACCTTTCATTACGTTACACCCTGACCTGTGGGACCCAGAGAGACATACACTGGACCTCTACAGAAGCCTGGTGGCTTTTGTCATGGCTTACAGGTGAGGTTGTATGGCTCAGGCACCAAGGAAAGCATGAGGAGGAGTGGGGTGACAGGCTTTCTACTAAGCTGCTTGTACATTTGGAACATATTGCAGAGGTCTTCACGGGTTCAAAAAGTTAGACCTGTTCCGAACTGGGTCCATGGCTTTCCCACCTGACCAGATGTGCATACATTAAAACATTTTAAAACCAAGACCTGTTCCGAATGGACCTGAGAACAATCAGACCAGTTCCCAAAACGGCCTGTGGAAAAACAGATCCAAACAGACCGTGCCATTTCGGATCCGAGAGAAGAAAGAGCGAGAAAGAAACCTCTGACCGGCCGCTACCAGTGCCATCAATAAATGAGCGATATTGGCCAAATGATACACAGTTGTGTCCTTAAAAACTGCCTATAACCCAATAAAAAAAATATATACAAAAATCATCGATGTGTAGCATATTCAAAATGTTATATCCTATTGTTTGTCCACCTCAATGTTCAGCTGTCAGAGATTTGAGTGCTAAACACATCAAGCATTGTATTTATATAGGCCTAAGCCTAAGCGCCACTGTATGATATTAATATTTAAAATATAAAGCAAGAGAAACCTAGCTCTAGAGACCAAGAGAAAGATCGAGGAGTGCCAGCGCCATGTTCCCAACATCGACATGCATTTCTTTATGCTTGTCAGATAGTTAACTACCGCTATAGAGATATAGTCGTAAAGAAGGGGGCAAATTTGTTCATTTTCAATCAGAATATTTTTTTTTACAAAGGTAAGCATAATATTGTTCGATTTAAAGGAGTAACCGGTGGGCCTAAAACAGTCTTCTGCACCTCAAGTTCAGGAGTCAGTTGAAACGCTGATGTGCACTGCCTTCATAGCTAAGCCTAATAATAGCCATAACACACTAAACCTTCAAATGTTTCGTATCTTTATTAGGGTAATATCAAAAGTAGGCCTGAGTCATGTTATTGGGAAAATATGAACAGGTTATTATATTGCATATTGCATTCTATCTCAACAGAATTAAACAAAACACGTGTCGCATATCCTATTTAAAGAACTGGTTTAAACCTAAACAAAAGTTTTGTACAGGCCTAGCTTGCTGAAATTACCAACAAAGCAGGTGCCTACCGCAGACCTACCCAACAAATTACAGCAATAGGCTAATGCTATTTATTTTACAACAGGTCTATTTTTTTTTTAACCAATCTTCAACTAAATAATTAGAACAAAATTAAGACAGTTCGAACACAATTTTTAAAATGTATCAACAAAATGAAACAATACTTTTTGCATATATAAAGAACTGGCTTAGATGTTTTAAATATGCCTACAATAATAATAATGATGATAAAACAAATGATAATAAATACAAGTTAGAAAATTGTTGGACCCGTGAAGACCGCTACTGCAAAGCAATCGGTTACACTTCAAAGGTGCATAATTGAACAGTTACAGAAGTTGATAGTACTTCTATGTTATAAGTCAATATCTTTGTATTTACAATTTAAGCCCATATTTGTATTATTCATTTCACACAAATCACTGATAAAGCTGAAGTGTAACTAGATAACCAAGCTAAGGAACAGCAAATTAAAATGTTGCTGATGTGTTTTGGGGGAACCAGGTTTGTTTCTGGCAGCATACGTTCAACCCAGATTCTCTACAATATTGCTTCAAAAGCCACTCCTGTGATTGGGTGATGATTTCCACACAACACACCCCTCTTGTGTGATTGGATGATTTACACACACCACATACCAGGTCACCTAACATAGCAGGTGTGAAAGAAACACACAACTAGTTCCCCTACATACTGTTCTTGATGAGAAGAAAAAAACTGTCAAGGGGTTCTCTTCTGCACTGTTCAACCAATTCAGTAAATGTGGAGGAGTTAAGATGGAGTGGAGTGTTACAATCCAAAAGTGGAAGTCGCGTGACTCATCACAGGCTCTTTTCCCATTTCCCCTGAAAACCGGAACATCCGGTTGTTGGGGACTCGGCAGAGGCTACACCCCAGGTGAGACCAGTGTCTTACTATACAGTACTATAAGGAAAAACTTCATGGCTGTTTAAACAACATTCACCCTGTCCCTCATTACTTGTGTCCAGCTTCATGGTCCATCAAGCTTTGGAGGTGATTTACCTGTCAAGGATTTGTCTTCAGTATGTTGTCCATTTTGATGGAACGGCTGGAGTGTTTGATGCTTTTGTAGTGCTACTGATACTCTTCAAGTGCTGATCAGTTTGCTGTTTGGCTCTGAATACAATCCCATAATCCACTCTATTTCTCATTTCCTCTGCAGTTTCCAGGAGCCCCTGGATGAGGAGGATGAGGATGAGAAGAACCCCAATCCTCCCATGATGGTGCCCATTGCAGACATGTTGAACCATGTGTCAAATCACAACGCCAATCTGGAATACACACCCGTGAGTAAAACCCCCCTACAGTTGACATTCTGTTCACTAATCCTATATAGTGGGTGTATAGCAAGAATATAATATGTCCTTTTTCTCTCTGCATTCACAGGAGTGTTTGAAGATGGTATCAGTGCGAAGTATCCGGAAAGGAGAGGAAGTGTTCAACACATATGGTCAGATGGCCAACTGGCAGCTCCTACACATGTATGGCTTTGCCGAGCCATATCAAAGTAATAGCAACGACACGGCAGACATACCCATGTCCAATGTATACAAAGCAGCTGTGCAAGGTGATTACTGATCCGACAACTAATACACAAACTGAATCAACCCAAATGAGACCAGATTTCTAAATTGTCCTTATGGTTTTGACAAATTCACGTCTGTTCCATCCTCTTCCACATCTCAGTGACTCGGTCTGAAGCCGAACAGCGCCTCCTTGTGGAGAAGTGGAGTCTTTTGTGTGAGATGGAGATGGTTGGAGACAAGGGAGTGTTTATCTTCGGAAAGTCAGGGTCCCTCACTGACACAGAGATGTACACAACGCTCAAGGTAACCATATTAAGAGCTCATAATTGAATATTTAAGCAACGAGGGGGTGGGGTATTTGGCAAATACACCACGGCTGTTCTTAGTCGTGGTATATTGGCCAGATCACAAACCCCAAGGTGCCTTAATTGCTGTAAAAGTGGTATGTGGTCCGATATACCACGGCTTTCAGCATTCAGGGCTCGAACCACCCAGTTCATAATCAAGACTATCCAGTATACTACTGGGGCGGCAGGGTAGACTAGTGGTTAGAGAGAACCCCTGAGCTGACAAGGTACAAATCTGCCCCTGAACAGGCAGTTAACCCACTGTTACTAGGCCATCATTGAAAATAAGATTTTTTTTCTTAACTGACTTGCCTGGTAAAATAAAAAAAATACATTGTTTGCCTCTCCCTAGATCCTGTGCATGTCAGTAGAGGAGTTTGAGGACTTCAGAGAGAACGAAGGCTGGGAGGAGGCAGATGATGACGAGGAGAAAATGTTGCAGGCACTCTCCAACGAGGGCCTGCCTAGTCTGACCCCTCTCTGGAGGCATCTGGTGCACGCTGCAGTCCGCTTCACATTGGACTCTTATGGGGAGGACATGCTGAAAGACAAGGTGCTGCTGGAAGATGAAGATGGCTATGCAAAACTGAGCAGCCGGCAGAGGAGAGCACTCCAGGTCCGCTACGGACAGAAGACTATCCTGCATCAGCTTCTGGAGCTCACCAAACCATAAGTTGCCACAAAAAGCACACCGATTTATGATCTCCACTCAAAACAAGCCTAAAGGGTTAGAGCCAGTGGCCAGCTTTAGGCCTATTGTAACTGAACATATTTGGAAAACTGATTTAACTGTATATCCTTGTGAATTTGTATGTGACTGATGAGCAATGGCTTCTTTGAGACTGTTGGAAGTACTGCGCCATACAAGGTCCTTCATGAGTCACTATAAGTTACCCAAACCGGTGGCTGCAGCTTTCGAGTGAACTGCTTGATCGTAATGTACACTGCTATCATGTTTTGCATAATAAAACAAACAGCAGTCTCCATTTGTTATCACTGAGGGAAACAAATGCAGTTGAATTGTTTAATGAGTTAACTACAGTATGCATACAGGAAATAAGTAGCAAGAACTAAAGGACTACAAAATACACACGGACCAATACATTTACAAAACATTCAAAATCCTTACAAAATGGGCTGTATTGGTCCACAATTTGGATCTTTGTACAAATTAAGGTTCAATTAGTCATTTCAAATTTTCCAAGTGCCAGGGAGAACCTAACACACTTTAAAATGGAAAGACCATTGACCCCCACCACACCCCAAGCAGATAAAGGAGTGAACCCAGGAGAATCTAGTGCACTGCCTTTCTTCCCACTCAAATCAAATTAGGCTGCTTTTTATTAAATCCACTATCCATTAAGCCTCAACGCAAATAAATCAGTCAAGAAATATGCAAAACGAACAATGTAGGAGACAAAACAGGGCTTTGGTAGTGAGTGAATGTGTGTCTGTACACGTATCATCTTTACATGTTAGATAATTTGTTGGACACTCCTTTCAGACATGGAGCTCTCTCCCTTTTAATATTTACATCAAAATTATATTAAACAGCATTCAACTTCTCCATATCCAGGCCCCCTCCCCCCAAAAAACTCAGATCTATGAGCAGCAGTCCTTAAACTTCAAATCAGCGTTTCCAGTTCATCCAGTGCTAACAGTAATGTAGGGGAAGGGGGGGGGGGCATCTGTGGGGTAGGTCCAGGGATTGAGGGTTTGGCCCTAGCATCTCCTGCTGACTAACTGGCACCAGTGCCCTCCATCACCTGCTGAGCCTGCTTTTGCCCCATGCAGCACTGAGCCACTGACTGGAACAACCTGAGAGAGAGAAGACAGCGGAGGGCTTTTAATCCAAGTCCTTCCATTGCAGCTTATCTTAGAATGATATTTCTTTGTTGTTGAATAAAGCAGAGCATGAACACAACATGCTGCTAACTGGTTATCCTCCAGCATCTACTCTGCAGGTGAAGTCATCTCAGCTGAGTGAGAAGCCAACTCTGGTAGAGAGTGAATGAGCACATACTTTTCGATCTCCGGGGCACAGTGCACAAAGTCGTGGCTCCAGAACTTGAAGGCAGGGTTCTTGATGAGCTCGATGAACGTGATGAGCAGTCCCCAGGGGTGAGGCCTGTTAACAATCAGCCTCTCCAGAAGAACCCTGCAGACAGGAGCAAAAGCTACTTAAAATACACTTGGAAAGGAAACAGATCCATGAAATGCAGGTAGTTCTGCAATGCCTGGTTTTCAGATGCAATAACTTTTTGTAGAGAACAACATTTACCTGGTGATCTGCTCCTGGATTGCCTCCGTGTTGGCCTCAGCAAACAGGTAGAGCATGGTGCAGCTGAAGTAATGGGTGTGGCTGTTTGGGTAGCGCAGCTGATTAGCAATCGCATTCAGGAAGAGATAGCGCCCTGGGAACAAAGGAATGAGAGAATACCACTGTATACAAAAAACAAAACAAAAAGTTTGCTTTTGTGTGTGTGTGTGTGTGTGTGTGTGTGTGTGTGTGTGTGTGTGTCTTACCCTCAGTGTCCAGGTCCACAGCCAGGTTCTGGAAGATGTCCATGTGGGCTGAGTGAGTGATGGTGCTCATGGAGGGAGTGCTGCCCTTGTTGTGGATGTGTGCGATGGCCTGGGTCCCCACATACAGCACCAGTGCATTGATCAGCTGGATGTTGTAACGATTGCCTGGCTCATTTGACACCTAGAAGAGGGTTGTTGGGTAAAAAGGGAGAACAAAAATGTAAAACCAACACTACGCAATGGAAGGAGACTAGTTTTGTTTCCAGATTGCATTGCTTAGATCTACAGACACGCAATGAAACCCCCATGTATGATGATACTTCAGAAACAACGCATGACAAAAATCCACATTTGAACATTCGCTCAGAGTCAAAACTTAACCTGGTCTAAAGATGTGTCGTTGTGCTGCAAATACTTCCAGGGACCCAGAGTGGCGCCCCCTACCTGCAGATTGCTGCGGAGCTCAGAGAGGAAGGTGACAGGGGAGCGCGTCTTGAGGTACGAGTCCAGATCCTTCTTGAACTGAGAGGGCATCACTCCGGTGAAGTTAGTGAGGATGCGTGGAGCAATATTGATCTCGCTGAGCATGTCAACCTAGTAAAGAAAAAGTAAAACAAAAAAAATATTGACTAAACCTTAAAAGTTACAGAAGACCATTTCCTGTGTAATAATGTATTTAGGGTCTGTCATTCAGCTTTACCTTCAGATTGGGAGTGAAGGGGTCTGGAAGTCTCATATTACGTGGGAAGGCACTCAGGATCAGGTTGCGGAGCTGGATGCAGTTGGGCGGGATGACATCACAGAAGCCATAGTGGTAGTCACACAGGAACTCTGGGAAGTCATGCAGCAAGACAAGCAGGACACGCAGGGTACCCTGAGGACAGGAGAAAAATCCAGTCAGTCAGGTTACTAGTCATTTCAAGGGGGAAAAAAACAAACATTTAGAGCAGTTTACATACCTTGTAGAGGATTTGCATAGGTTTGTTGAGCTCAACATTCCTCAGGAAGGGCGCTAGGTATTTGAAAAGATCAATGAGTAGCTGGGCATACATGGGCCAACCCTAAGACAAAATAAAGCAAAGGTTATCAATGGTTGCTTTTAAGCAGCAAAAACACCCACCCAGACATTGCATTAACACGTTAGTGACTTGTCCTTGCCTTCTGCTGAGGGGTGTGTGCCAGCATCCTGGCGATGAAGATCCGGTGAGAGATCAACTCCAGCCAAGCGTAGACAAAGCCAGGGGCTTTGGTAGGCCTCAGGATGTGGAAAGTGTTGCTGTGGATATATGGGGAAAAGAAATATACATCATACGGAGTTGAGGAAAGTAACCTTTAAGATGTCTTGACAATCAGTGATCAATATTGTCTAACAGACATGGCAGCATTTACCAGAAGGCAGTGAGGGTCTGGAAGTTGATGGTCTCCAGCACATGCTCGGGGGCATTGAGCTCAAGCAGCAGCATGATGAAGATGCGGTGGTAAGGCAACTGCTGAAACTCTGTCTGTCTTACATCATGGTCCTGGATCAGCACTCCAACCACAATACCTAGAACCTGAGACCAGTCAAGGGGCATTCAGGTGAGCATAGTAATCATGACATCAAGAGCATTTCTTATCTTAAATCTGATGTGTATGAAAAAAAGAAAAAAAAAAGAAACATTTAGTTGACATTGCAGTTTGAGGTTTTCAAATGTAAGATTGTCTTTGAGAGATCTTTACAAAACAGAAAGCTTATTATTCAGCCTCCATGGTGAGCATCCTCCTAATTCTTACCTTGTTGAGCAGGTTGATCTTGGTGACTGTGTTGGTGGCCTCTCCAGAGTGCTTGACCAGCAGAGCGATGAGGCGAACAAAGGCGTCCAGGTTGTGGTAGCACTTGGCTCTGATGATGGCGGCGCTGGCCGCAGGATTGTGCTGCTGCTCGGCCTGGGCGCGGTAGCTGATCTCCACACACATCTCTGTGCACAGCCGGAAGAAACGTGTGATCAGGTCATCGGTCTTCAGAATGCCCTGCTGGTGCATCTGGGGAGGACAGCAAGTACAGTAGTGAAAATTGCCATTCGCTTCTACAGTCTTCCATAATGTAGTTAGAATTGTTGTTTATTTTTTCCTGAAATTAACAGCTATTGTGTATTTTAATTTTATTAGGGATCCATTATCTGATCCCAAGGAAGCAGCTACTCTTCCTGGGGTCCAAACACACCAAGACACTTACATTACATCATAGAACACCACATATCCACAACCCAAAATGTATGATAACACAATGTGCTTGCACATGTGTCGGTAGCTGTGCATCTTTTCACAGTTCCCGCTGTTCCATAAGGTGTATTTTTATCCGATTCTACTGCTTGCATCAGTTACCTGATGTGGAATAGAGATCAATGTAGTCATGGCTCTATGTAGTACTGTGCGCCTCCCAGTCTGTTCTGGACTTGGGGATTGTGAAGAAACCTCTGGTGGCATGTCTTGTGGGGTATGCGTTGGTGTCCAAGCTGTGTGCTAGTAGTTTAAAAACAGACAGCTCTGTGTATTCCGCTTGTCAACACGTCTTAGTGATGAAGTCACTCTCTACCACTGAGCCAGGAAAGATTGACAAGCATATCATTAATGTTAGCTCTCAGTGTACATTTAAGGGCCAGTCGTGTTGCCCTGTTCTGAGCCAATTGCAATTTTCCTAAGTCCCTCTTTGTGGCACCGGACCACACGACTGAACAGTAGACCAGGTGCGACAAAACTAGGGCCTGTAGGACCTGCCTTGTTTATAGTGTTGTTAAGGCAGAGGAGCGCTTTATTATGGCCAGACTTCTCCCCATCTTAGCTACTGTTGTATCAACATGTTTTGACCATGACAGTTTACAATCCAGGGTTACTCCAAGCAGTTTAGTCACCTCAACATTCTCAATTTCCACATTCATTACAATATTTATTTGAAGTTAAAGTGAATGATTTGTCCCAAATACAATGCTTTTAGTTTTAGAAATATTTAGGGCGAACTTATTCCTTGCCACCCATTCTGAAACTGCAGCTTTTTGTTAAGTGGTGCAGTCATTTCAGTCACTGACGAGTATAGGTGGAGTCATCCAGCAGCATACCACCCTGCATACCACTGCTTGCTTGCTTCTGAAGGGTTGGTCCTGGTCAGTTCTTGGATGGGAGACCAGATGCTGCTAGAAGTGGTGTTGGAGGGCCAGTAGGAGGCACTCTTTCCTCTGGTCTAAAAAAAAATATCCCAATGCCCCAATACCCTGTGTAGGGTGCAGTCTTTCGGATGGGACGTTAAACGGGTCTCCTGACTCTCTGAGGTCATTAAAGATCCCATGGCACTTATCGTAAGAGTAGGGGTGTTAACCCCGGTGTCCTGGCTAAATTCCCAATCTGGCCCTCAAACCATCAGTCACCCAATAATCCCCAGTTTACAATTGGCTCATTCATCTCCCTCTCCCCTGTAACTATTCCCCAGGTCGTTTCTGCAAATGAGAACGTGTTCTCAGTCAACTTACCTGGTAAAATAACAGATAAATAATAAAGAAAAAAATCTGCATACAGACACTGGCTTTACTCATTAGGAAAAAAAAAGAGGCCTAGACGGCTGCCCTGGGGAATTCCTGATTCTACCTGGATTATGTTGGAAAGGCATCTATTAAAGTACACCCTGTGTTCTGTTAGACAGGTAACTCCTTACCCACAATATAGCAGGGGTGTAAGCAATAAAAAATAAAAATAAAGTCTCCAGAAGCAGACTATGACCGATAATGTCAAAAGTGACACTGAAATTTAACAGGGCGGCAGGGTAGCCTAGTGGTTAGAGCGTTGGACTAGTAACCGGAAGGTTGCAAGTTCAAACCCCCGAGCTGACAAGGTACAAATCTGTCGTTCTGCCCCTGAACAGGCAGTAAACCCGCTGTCATTGAAAATAAGAATTTGTTCTTTAACTGACTTGTGTAACAGCTGTAATTTGTGTAACAGCTGTGCTTGTTGAATGTCCTTTCCTATAAGCAGCTGAAAGTTTGTTTACTGTAAAATAATGTATCTGGTCAAACCATTTTTCCCCAAAAGTTAACTAATGGTTGGTAATAGGCTGATTGGTCTGCTATTTGAGCCAGTAAAGGGGGCTTTACTATTCTTAGGTAGCGGAATGACTTACGCTTCCCTCCAGGCCTGAGGGCACACAATTTCTAGTAGTCTTAAATTGAAAATATGGCAAATAGGAGTGGCAATATCATCTTATTATCCTCAGTACTTCTCCATCCAAGTTGTCTGACCCCGGTATCCTGTCATTATTGATAGACAATTTGTTCCTCTTCCACACTCACTTCACAGAATTCAAAATTACACCGCTTGTCTTTCATAATTTGGTCAGTTTTACTTGGAAAAGTACAGTTTATTTTATTGTTTAATCATGATTTCTCAATACCATTGCCAATTGGTTGTGCAGGCAGACTTATTTGCCATTCCTTTTGCCTCATCCCTCCCAACTATACCATTTTTAAATTCCTCAATCAACAGGGATTTAACCGTTTTTAGTCATTTTCTTAATGGGTGAATGCTTATTAGTAATTGGAATAAGCAATTTCATAAATGTGTCGAGCGGCACCATAGACCAACAAATACTCTTTACATCAACATAGGAATCGCTACAAAATGTATTGTATGACCTCATACACTATATTAGGCCCAGCCTTTATAACTTTGGTTATCCTAGATATGGCTACTATATTGTGATCACTACATCCAGATACTGCTTTCAAGCAAATTTCTGCAGCATTAGTAAAGATGTGATCAATATATGATGATTTCATTCCTGTTGGTAACTACCCTGGTAGGTTGACCGATAACCTGAACCAGGTTGCAGGCACTGGTTACAGTTTGAAGCTTTTTCTTGAGTGGGCAACTTGATGAAAGCCAGTCAATATTTAAAAATCACCCAGAAAATATACCGCTGTTGATGTCATGGCCAAAAGTTGAGAAGTTTCACTGCTGCCTCAGTTTGTATGATGGCAATTTGCATATACTCCAGAATGTTATGAAGAGTGATCAGATGAATTGCAATTAATTGCCAAATCCCTCTTCCCCATGCAAATGAACTGAATCCCCAAAAACATTTCCACTGCATTTCAGCCCTTCCACAAAAGGACCAGCTGACATGTCAGTGATTCTCTCGTTAACACTGGTGTGACCGTTGTGTGACTGTTGACAGGGACAAGGCTGGAGATCACGGTCATGCGGATTGAGTTCAAATAACAGACTGGAAGCTTCAAAAGGAGGGTGGTGCTTCGAATCATAGTTCTTCCTCTGTCAGCCATGGTTACCTGCAAGGAAACACGTGCAGTCATTGCTTTGCACAAAAAAAGGCTTCACAGGCAAGGATATTGCACCTGAATCAACCATTTATTAGATCTTCACAACAATTGAACCACTCCTTGATGAAGGCTTCAGGGCGCCCAAAAATGTCCAACAAGCGCCAGGACCATCTCCTAAAGTTGATTCAGCTGCGGGATCGGAGCACCACCAGTACAGAGCTTGCTCAGGAATGGCAGCAGGCAGGTGTGGGTGCATCTGCACGCACAGGGAGGCGAAGAATGAGATGGCCTGGTGTCGAGGGCAGCAAAGAAGCCACTTCTCTCCAGGAACAACATCAGGGACAGACTGATATTCTGCAAAAGGTACAGGGATTGGACTGCTGAGGACTGGGGTAAAGTCATTTTCTCTGATGAATCAATCCCCTTTCCGATTGTTTGGGGCATCCGGATAAAACCTTGTACGGAGAAGACAAGGTGAGCACTACCAACAGTAAAGAATCCTGAGACCATTCATGTGTGGGGTTGCTTCTCAGCCAAGGGAGTGGGCTCACTCACAATTTTGACTAAGATCACAGCCATGAATAAAGAATGGTACCAACACATCCTCCAAGAGCAACTTCTCCCAACCATCCAGGAACAGTTTGGTGACGAACAATGCCTTTTCCAGCATGATGGAGCACCTTGCCATAAGGCAAAAGTGATAACTAAGTGGCTCGGGGAACAAAACATTGATATTTTAGGTCCATGGCCAGGAAACTCCACAGACCTTAATCCCATTGAGAACTTGTGGTCAATCCTCAAGAGGCGGGTAGACAAACAAAAGCCCACAAATTCTTACTTAGTCCAAGCATTGATTATGCAAGAATGGGCTGCCATCAGTCAGGATGTGGCCCAGAAGTAAATTTGACAGCATGCCAGGGTGGATTGCATAGGACTTGAAATAGAAGGGTCAACACTGCAAATATTGACTCTTTACATCAACTTCATGTAATTGCCTTTGACACTTATGAAATGCTTGTAATTATACTTCAGTATTCCATAGTAACATCTGACAAAAATATCTAAAGACACTGAAGCAGCAAACTTTGTGGAAATTAATATTTGTGTCATTCTCAACTTTTGACCACGACTGTACATTATCAAGCATTTCACACGTTATTTAGATAACGTTAGCACATGGTGGTCTATAGCAGCTTCCCACCAGAATGGGCTATAGGTGAGGCAGATTAACCTGTAGCCATATTCCTTCAACAGTATTTAACATGAGCTCTTCAAAGCTTTTTAGGAATGTGGTTCTGAATATAAAAACAACATCTCAGCCATTGGCTGAGATTTTATAACCATGTATTGCTACCACTGTATCAAAGGTATTATTCAAGTGAGTTTCAGAGATAAAATATGAATATCTGTTACTAGCAAGTTATTAAATTTCATGAACCAAGCTAGAATATGTTAACGTGGGAACAGTTATAACTCTGGTTCATAGGCACATGATTACTGCATACAATAGCTGGAGGATCAGCAGAGGCATTCAGAGGGACATAAATTAAGTTACATTGTGTCTACCAACACCGTGAAGCATTATGTCAACTCAGCGTCACAATGGTAGGGGTTAGCTGAGCTGGGCTTGGGTCATTTTTTTATTTATTTTTATTTTACCTTTATTTAACCAGGCAAGTCAGTTCAGAACACATTATTTTCAATGACGGCCTGGGAACAGTGGGTTAACTGCCTGTTCAGGGGCAGAACGACAGTACCTTGTCAGCTCGGGGGTTTGAACTCGCAACCTTCCGGTTACTAGTCCAACGCTCTAACCACTAGGCTACCCTGCCGCCCCAGTGTAGCCATTGTCTCAACATAGCCTTGTAATGCTGTGAATGGATCCAGGAACACAAATTACTAAGATTTTAGTATAAATGTCCAGTTTCATAAGTAACACTGCTGCTTGGTAAGCACAACAGTGGGTTCCAAAATAATGGGGTTGCTACCATGAGCACTAAGACCCACTCTGTCAAGGACATGACTTGTGCTGTGTATTTTAAGGCAAACCAAGTAACTGCCTTGGAGGAACCTATCATAAGGCAAAGACGGTTAAAAAGACAAGTGTGTGTGCTGTACCTGGCCCACAAAAGCAGAAAAGGCCTTGGTGCTGTCCCGGCCTGCGGCTGCAGAGTGGTACAGGTTGACCCATTCCCTCAGCAAGTACTCCGCCTTCTCCCTCAGGCCCGGCGGGTCGTCGTACTCAGACGCTTGGGAGATGCCAGAGTGCATCATAAAGTTGGGTCCTCCATGGGCCCGGTCGATCATGGCCTCGTAGTTAGAGCGGACCACATCCATCAGCTGAGGAAGCCTGGGGATCACAGGACACAAATCAGTTAGAAAACTAAACATATGTACACCAACACCCCAATAAACTCCATATCTCCAAGGTGTTATTCATTGTGCACCAAATGGAAGACAACGAACTGAAAATAGGGACAGCCTAGACTACAAAATATAAATGCGCCACATGTATAGTGTTAGTCCCATGTTTTATGAGCTGATATTAAAAAAAGATCCCATAGATTAGGGCATAATAAATGTATTTCAATTGACTGATATCCTCATGTGAACCAACGCAGTAAAATCTTTGAAATTGTTGCGTTCATGTTTTTGTTCAGCATATTAACACCCATTTTACAGTGTGTCTTAATGAACACAACCCAAAATCCTAATTAAATTAGGACAGAAAAGGACTCACCCCTCAGGTGCATTGGCCCTAGAGTGTGCGCTGGTTCTCATCAGAGTCTCGATGGTGTGGAACAGGTCGGCCTCTGTGATGTGGCTCACACTGCGCTCATCCACCAGCAGCAGCTTTACCAGCTGCATGGCAAATGCCACTGCCATGTAGTGCAGACCGTTCTCCATAGACTAGACAAGAGAAACATACACACAGGGATTTTAAGATAGTGACGAAGGGACGGAATACACCACATGCCCATTATTCCGTTGTATAGAATCAAGATGGACTATTGACAGATGGCATTGCTCACACTAGAATATCTCAATGCTTAATAAAAGGTGTGTAGTGGTGTTTACCTGTGCCAGGTGCAGGTCGTACTGCTGCATGTTGACCAGGTGGTTTCTGATCAGCAGCTCCACAGCCTCCACATTGTACTTGTACTCATCACGGCACTCAATCAGGCACCAGGAACAAGTAAAGATATCAAACATTAAATTAATGAGTGGATTTAGTTTCCCCTCTTCATTCGAGCAAAAAACTTAACCCAACCAACAGGAAGGTTAAGGGGATACCAACCTGGTAATCTGTTTGTTGCACCATTGTGGTCCGTATGCCCGTCCGTCCTGGAGGGCTTTGAGCACCAGCAGGTGACACTCTCTGTACCGCAAGAGCAGGTCAGCATCGGCACCACTGGTGGCATCGAGCAGACCCTCCACAGCCTAGAACAAGGAAGGAGAGATGAGGGACATTGGAAGAGATCTTTTCTACTGAGACCGGTGTATTCATAAAGACAACTAAACAACTTTTCTATCCATGTATGTTTTCCTAGTGTTGTTGTGTGCGGAGTAGTCCCTAACCTTCTGCAGCAGGCCCAGAGCAGCAATGCCATCCCGGGAGTTCCTGGCCAGGGCCACTGCCTCCAGCAGACTGCGCAGGGCTTGAGTCTGGGGGTTCATGGCCAGCGCTGGGGGGATGGCATGGAGGTGCTGCTCCAGGTCCGCCATGCACTTGTCATAAATCTGAGCCACATCGTCTGTGGCCCATGCCTGTTGCTGTAATAAACACAGGACAGAGACATTTATATGGTACTTGAGTAAAGTTCTTAAGCTTAAAATCAGATTGGTTTATGTCAAAAACAGCAGAAAATGCAATTTCAGGGAGTTCTCTCTTCCAGTGGTATGAGAGTCTACCTTCATGGGCTGGGCAAGGAATCCAGTGGGCTGAGACAGGTCGTTGCTGGGTAGGAAGCCTGGAACATTCCTGGCAAACTCCTCGTACACCGCCAGCTGTTTGGGGTCTACTCCTCCAACCTATGGTAGAAATTTAGCTCAGTAAATAGTCCAGATGCAAACGCAGTCTTTGATAAAACATTTAATTTACGTTTTCTTGACTATACCGATAATAGGAGAGAAAGTAGAGTGCCAAAAACTAGGTGTGCTCACCTTGAGTCTGATCTGTTCTGGCATGCGCTCTGCCTGGTAGGTCAGCACCACAGGGTCGCAGTAGCGACGACCCTCCTGACGGGCGTGCTTCCTCAGCTCAAACTCCTACAGGAGAGAAAGCGTAAAGGTACAAGTCAGCCATCATACAAAAGTAGTGGACAGTATACAGACAAGAGCAGCATCCCAGTGCCAATATGGTGATGAGCCCATAACCACTAACCGTGGCCAGTCTCTTGTCCATCTCTGGGCCAGCCTTCTCCACTGCAGTCTTCTGAATGAAGCAGCAGGCCAGCTCACAGTTGTCCTGGGCAACCCTAGCAGCAGCCTCCTCCATCATCTCTCTCTGCTGGGGGGTGGGAGCCTGGAGGGAGACAGGACCAAAGCTATAAGCAAAAGGAACACTAATAAGACTTATTTTATATAGTGCTTTGTGGAAGTGAATGAAGGCGACTGTACCCTGAGGGCTGCGGCAAAGCTGTTCTTCAGGTTGGTAGCGATACTCATGAGAAGGGGCTCCCGGCAGGTGATCATGGCCATGCCAGCGGTCAGGTTACGCATCATGTGATGGGCAGCCACACGCATGCGCGACTCCTCGGAGTCCAGGGCAAAGTCCTTCCTGACAATCTGCTCGCAGGTAGTCATGGCGATCTTGATGGAACGGTCCACCACAGGGTGGACAAGCTCCTGCACGGCCCGCTCAATGGACTGTCTCACACACTGCTTCAGCTGAGGGTGGGCTTGGAGCAAGGGGATCTGCAGGGAGAGAAGTCTTAGTACCATGTGTAGGTCACAACCCAGGTGTTTGAGTGAGAGTGCTACTTACATTGATGTTGATATTGATGTGAGGGGCTAGCCCTGCAAGGGCGTACACATTGATGTCATGATAGCTAAACTGTGGGGTAGGGGGACCAGTAGCTGAGCAAGTGGTGGTTGCGGCAGGAGTGGATGGCGCAGCTGCAAATGGAAGAAAGTCTCCTGTTGGTTACAAAATGCTATTTTGATTAAAATTACAGCCCGAGAGCAGCAGCTCGATGAACAGAACAAATAAAAAAAAGCAGTGGGTTAAATGTTCTTGGCAAAACACTTGAACAAATGTAGGTTATTGAAATTGAAATGATCGTATTATGAGCTAAAATCATTCAACAAATTATGCTGAAATATTTCCATTTCAATATACATGGGGACCAACATCACAATCAGATGAAACAAACATTCAAATACATTTGTTAGAAAGATATTCACACACCGACAAGGGGCATCCCAATTTGAAAGTGCTGGATACCTGTGCTAACAACAGGGAGCATTTCTTCAGGGGGCTTGGCCTCTTTCTTTGGTGCAGAGAGCTGTTCCTCCAGGCTCTTCAACTTGTCTTTGTCCTTCAGAAGGGTGCCAGGCTTCAGGTCATTGATGTCCAATGATAAGTTCTTACACAGCACCTCAATCTCAAACTTCAAGTTCAGCTGTAGTGAGAAAAGCACAATGACAAATCAGTACCTGAAAACTTTTAGAAACATGGTGTGACTGGTAGATGAAAGAGAAGGGGTTCCCTGACCTTGAGATCATGCTCTGTATGCAGCTCTGCCAGAACATTCATGATGGCCATCGTCCAGGGATTCTGGGGTCGAAAAATCTGAGGATATTAAATGGCTTTTAAGTCAACCTGCTCTTAAAAACATTGAAGGCATAATAGATAGGAAATGTGCCAATACACAAACCCAGTGCTAACAAGTCAAAATAAATTACCCAGAGAGCTATTGGCTCCTAAACAAAACATTTATATTTTTTTAAACAAAAATATTGCGCACATACTCTGCACCTCTTTGCTTCCTCTGGAGGTGGGCTTTAATGCGGTCTATACTTGTCTACGTCATCTAGCTCTGACTGGCTCCCTGTCTGCTGCTGTAGGTACTCTGCCTGATGGAACTGGCTCACTTTCTTTTCTGTGGATCAGTCTTAGGGCCCATTATTTCTCTTGACCATGCGACCTGCCCAAGAAAAACTAGTCTAGTAATAGGCAGGCCGTAGTCAGGGGAACTACTCCAGGCCCAAATATTGTCTGTTGTGTTGGCCGTCTCGCTATTCCTGCCTGCCGGTGATGGCTCAGTCTGTGCTGGGCTCAAGCTCACTGAACAATTTGCACTGTCAACAATGTAAAAGTTTTCCTAGAAATTAAAATGTGAATCCAGATGCATATTGATATACTTAAAAATGTTGGTGAGAATGTGGCTTTACCACGCTACGTAAACTGGATTCCAGGACTTTGGCCACAAACGGGACCACATAGAGTAGCTCCTGCTGCCCCTTGACATACGCTTCCAACAACAGGGATTTCACCTCCAAATCCTAACAGGAAAAAAAATTAAAAACAGGTTAAACACAAAATACCATCTTGGGGCACAATTACAAACATTTGGTTAATTGTTGGGAGGAAAACAAAATGGAAAGTTTAATACAGGCCAACATTTAAAAATGAGGAAATCTACTCACTGTGTACAGGATGGGCTTGTTTTTAGCCAGAGTGATCATACCAAGCCAGTGACCCAAATTCTTCAGTAGGGATCGATCAGAGAAGTTTGCAGCTGCCTTATCAGAGGTAAGGAGAACCTGTCACAGGGAGAGAGAAAAGGTTAGCAATGAAATATATCTTTATCCGATGAGTTTACAAACTATTGTCCATAAAAATTGATTAAGTGAATAACTCTTCACCTTGATGTTTCTGTAAGTTTCATTCAGGGCCATTTTGACAAACTCTGGGTTCTTCAGGGTGTCCAAGAAGTTGGAGTACAGGCTGTGGAAGTTGGGCTCAATGCTGACCCTCTTCATGACCAGATACTGAGAGACCCAGGGCATGAACTCCTCTTTGACAGTCTCCTTTAACTCCTCAACCTTGAGAGTTAGATGAAAGTACAGAAGTATTAGTAGAAGTAATAGTAGAAATCTTGTCCAAAACCAAGATCCTCAATATAGCATGCTTTTGCAACACCAGATAGTAAACAAAAATATATCTATGACTGACCTTCTGTGTCATGTTGGATTGTGACAGGTTATTGAAGATGAAAGCAATTTTCTCTTGAACATTTTCTGGGGGTTCCACAATCCTCTCGGTTTGGTCTGTTGCTACTAGAAGTGTGTCGATGTTTGTGGTGTTGATTGAAGGCTGAAATTACAATATACATTCAAAACAAAATGCTGCTATTCTATATTATAAGCTCTTCTTGGGAAACTTCAATTCTTAATGAGTGCATATTTTCCAAACAACTACACTACTGGAGAATTTCTTCAGTGACATAGCTTCAACCAACTCATTATTTTAGGCTTGTCACACATTTGTTAAAAATGAAAATATTTCCTGGTGTTTACATTCCTTTAGTCTTTGTAAACTAAAATGAGCATTTCAAATGTGAAAACCAGAGAGCGTTCCTCATAGAACGGTTCAGAATGTTGCCATTGACACAAACTATGGCAACGCAGGAAAACTGATGCACTGGTTTGCTAGTCATTTTACATGACCAGAGAAAAACATTGGCATATATATGGTGCAAGTGACTCCCTGATGTTTTCCCCAGGTACTCACCGGCACATCCTTCTTGAAGCTGCCAGGGGTAGGCCGGGTGATGGTAGTGTTTTTGGCGACAGTGGTGGTGGTGGTAGCTGTGGTGACCAGGGTGCTGGG
The DNA here is from genome assembly GCF_021184085.1 of Oncorhynchus gorbuscha. Lineage (NCBI taxonomy): Eukaryota > Metazoa > Chordata > Actinopteri > Salmoniformes > Salmonidae > Oncorhynchus > Oncorhynchus gorbuscha. The sequence goes on from NC_060173.1 coordinate 20,075,479, forward strand.
CTGTCCAGGCTGGGGGGCTTTGGGAGGCTGAGACAAGGCCTGAACTTGCGCCAGCGCCAGGCTTCCTGGGGTGGTGATGGATCCCTGCATCTTCACCGGAGGGTCCCGTGACTGTTGGCCATACTCGATATACTGCACGCACAGGATATTCGAAAGTGCCAGAGCGAGAGACTTATTTATCGTGAAGTAGGATCCGCACCTTTGGCTAAGATGTTACGGATATCAGTATAAAAACAAGGAAGATGCATGTACAGATTAAGAATGAGCGATTGTGTCACAAATATACAAGAAATCCAATTACCTCTTGTAAATGATGGGGGAATTGCAGAAAGTGGCCGATTGAGGCCAAGTGCTGACAATATTGGGGATAGTCCTTCAGTCTAGAGAGGGAAAGATCAAATTAGTCCTACAGCAGTCACAGATCATTTGAGTCACACATGCGCAACATGCAAATATTCAGTGTGGAATTCCATTAAGCACCTGAAGACTGATAATAGTCAATTACCTATTTTTGAATCTATCTAGAGCAGCGATTCCAAAGTAATACATTTTGGACCCAAATGGCTTCCTCAAGGCTTCGAGTACATATCGAAGGGCCAGTCCGAGGGCCATGTAGGTGACAAGGCCTTTCTCAATGATCCCCCCGAACAGGCAGGCGGTGATGTGTAGCTCCTTGTCAGGGTACTGGGGGAAGAAGCGGTACTCCTCAAACAAGTTCCTCAACATACAGTTAAAGACCTCACGCTCTCGCTTGATGGTGGAGTCCTTGAACCTTTGCAGCATCTCCAGCACCTGCCAGAGAGAGACAGGTGCCAAGGATTTAGCATCTGCAAGTTTGATAAACATGGTCACTGGATAAGTGCCTGCAACACCCTGCAGACTAGAAATGTCACAATACCAGAATGTTTACTTTAATACCAGGTTTAGTATCACAATTAGGGTTTTCACGATACCAGTATTGACACTCAGCGGTGTTGTGGTAAGGAAACAAAACATAAAGCAGACAAATTGAGGAAAACAGTCCTAACGTTGATAACAAGCAGCCTTATGTTGTCAACCAAAATCACATTTACTTTCCAAGCTATAGCACCACTATTTTGCATACATTAGATTTAATAAAAGACCATGGAGTTCAGCCTGCTTTGTGTTTTCCTTTTTGACATGGAAAATCAGGTTGTCATATCGCGACAACTCTAATCACAAAACGATACAGATGCAAAAGAATATAGCATATTAGCCACTTGACTTCTGTAGGTAAAATAAGAGAAACAAATAACAAATGTGGACAGCCTAAAATCCTTCTACAAAACCATATAAGACAGCATACAAAATAATACAATAAAATTGGATACATAGAATAAATGTGTTTATCTATGGCCAAATTATATCAATGTTAAAATTAGAACGTTAACCCTTTAAGCTAGCCTCTCTTTTGAGAAAGTTCCGGCTACAGTATCCAATACGAATGCTAGATGTCTTTTTGTAGAGCTTTCTTTTTGTAAACTATCAACAGTAGCCTATTGCTAATTTGCTACTATATTCACTATTGAAAGTTGACTTTAGCAAATAAATTTCCCTAAAAGAAAAAAATAAGCTCTGCAAGTGGATTGATGAGAGCTTTTTAATAGTCTGCACAGCTCGTGTGTGCTGTGTGAATGCATCAGCTCGGTCAAGTGAAGAGTGGGTGCTTGAATGAACGGTCAATCATATTGCTCAAATATAGCATGAGTTTTGTGCGGGTAAACTCACTATGACACCAGCAGTTTTCTACAGCAGACTGCAACAGAGCATATAAACGCAATCAATGCGCTGAGAAGTTACTGGCCCAGTCGACAAATGACCAGACATTATCTTGTCAGTCAGTGTACGACACATTTAACCAAAGAACCAAACATTTGGAACTAAACTGTTTTCCATGTTATAGTACCAAAAAATGCCCAAAGTTTCGGTGTACCGTGCAACACTACTGCAGACCATTTTATTCAGAAACTAACCTCATCCACAGACATGGTGGGGTGTGGGGGGTGGTTGTAGATGCGCTGGAAGTAGCTGTTAGCCTCATCGTCAATCTCCTTACTAAAGTGCTGGTTAGCCTCTGGCCACACCTGAGATAGGTCAGCTGGGAAAAAAAGGCGATAGACGAAATCAAACAATACTGCCAAAGAAAGCCCCTCAGAATCATTTTTTAAATGATTCTGAAGGGATTTGTGATGGACGGCAGCAAATAAAAAAACTATTTATAGTGCAATTTCACCTTAAGACTTTACACTATCAAAGCAATAAACAGACAAATAAACATTCAATTAGAAGCATAATAATTTGCGTTTAATGGATGACTAACCTGTATTTCCTCTGATTCAATATTTTTTTTAGATGAACTGTTAAAGCATTTGAGTCAAGTAAACCCTCATTACTTCAAGAGGCTATTAGGAGATACTAAGAATATTTTCAGAGGAAATACTCAGTCACACCACCAACACTTACAGGCCATCTTACTCTGCTGAAAGGTGGGTGGATTCAGGCCTGGTGTGCTCATCTTCCTTGTCCCAAACGGATCACTGCTCACCGCTGGCATTCCAAGACCAGAACCAATACCAGAGCAAATGCCTGATCCCAGCGGACCTAGACAAAAGAAAAACATCCCACTTCAGTCCTCCATATAGTGTAATCAAAACACTATGCAAATATCTATGGCACGTTCTCTCCTCATACCTGGGTTACCTAGCTGTGAAGAGAGACTTCCAATCCCCCCAAATGGTGTGCTGGGGTTAGACAGTGGAGGGAAGGCCTTAGCTGGGGACTGGGGGTTGCTGAAAGCAGAGCCCAGCGGGGTGGGAAAGCCCTGCATACTCTGTGTGTGAGAAGTGGCAGAGCTGCCCAGGTTGAGGGAGCCCATGGCTGTCAGGGGATCCATCTAACACACAGAATGGAGCACCAGGTTGAGAAACCGGTCTTTCAGGCTAATGTTCACAATTATGTTATAAGACAAAACAATTGATTCAAATTTAGGGGATGATGAAAGTAATGCTTCTAGTTGATACACATTCCCCCAAATAAAACGCTCTTCACCTGGAGAGGAGACACCGACACTTGCACAGGGGAAATTGCATCTAGGCTGCTGGTGCTGGGAGCACGTCCCTTTGGCATGACCCCTGGTGGCGGCTGGCGGGCTTTGTTCATGACGTTGCTACAGTTGGCAGCCATGGTCAAGATAGTCTCGGAGAGCTCTTGAGTGACGCTCCTGAAAAAAAACATTTAACATATACATACACCAAAAAAAGAAACATCCCCTTCTCAGGACCATGTCTTTCAAACATCATTTGTAAAAATACAAATAACTTCACACAGATCTTCATTGTAAAGGGTTTAAATACTGTTTCCAATGCTTGTTCAATGAACCATAAACAATGAATGTACATCCACCTGTGGAACGGTCATTAAGACACTAACAGCTTACAGACGGTAGGCAATTAAGGTCACAGTTATGAAAACTTATGACACTAAAGGGGCCTTTCTACTGACTCTGAAAAACACCAAAATAAAGATGCCCAGGGTTCCTGCTCATCTGCGTGAACATGCCTTAGGAATGCTGCAAGGAGGCATGAGGACTGCAGATGTGGCCAGGGCAATAAATTGCAACGTCCATACTGTGAGATGCTAAAGACAGCACTACAGGGAGACTGGACGGACAGCTGATCGCCCTCGCAATGGCAGACCACATGTACAACACCTACACAGGATCGGTACATCCGAACATCACACCTGCGGGACAGGTACAGAATGGCAACAACTGCCCAAGTTACCCCAGGAACACAATCCCTTCATCACTGCTCAGACTGTCCGCAATAGGCTGAGAGATGCTGGACTGAGGACTTGTAGGCCCTGTTGTAAGGCAGGTCCTTACCAGACATCACCGGCAACAACGTCGCCTACAGGGCACAAACCCACCGTCGCTGGACCAGACAGGACTGGCAAAAAGTGCTCTTCACTGACGAGTTGCGGTTTTGTCTCACCTGGGGTGATGGTCAGACTCGCATTTATCGTCGAAGGAATGAGTGTTACACTGAGGCCTGTATTCTGGGGTGGGATCGATTTGGAGGTGGAGGGTCCATCATGGTGTGGGGCGGTGTTGTCACAGCATCATCAAACTGAGCTTGTGGTCATTACAGGCAATCTCAACGCAATGCGTTACAGGGAAGACATCCTCCTCCCTCATGTGGTACCCTTCCTGCAGGCTCATCCTGACATGACCCTCCAGCATGACAATGTCACCAGCCATACTGCTCATTCTGTGCGTGACTTCCTGCAAGATAAGAATGTCAGTGTTCTGCCACGGCCAGCGAAGAGCACGGAGCTCAATCCCATTGAGCACACCTGGGACCTGTTGGATCAGAGCCGTTCCCCCCAGAAATGTCCGGGAACTTGCAGGTGCCTTGGTGGAAGAGTGGGGTAACATCACACAGCAAGAACTGGCAAACCTGGTACAGTCTATGAGGTGGAGATGCACTGCATTACTTAATGCAGCTGGTGGCCACACCAGATACTAACTTACTTTTTATTTTGACCCCCCACCCTCCTTGTTCAGAGACGCATTCAATTTCTGTTAATCACATGTCTGTAGAACTTGTTCAGTTTATTTCTCAGTTGTTGAATCTTATGTTCATTGAAATATTTACACATGTTAAGTTTGCTGAAAATAAATGCAGTTGACAGTGAGAGGATGTTTCTTGGCTGAGTTTTATAAAAAATAAAAACAAACATTTCTAGCTGAATATGATCTTTGTAGATAATACAAGATAAGTTGAAATTTAATGAATTATGAAACTAGACCTTAAAGCACCATACAACATGACTGAGTAATGAAAGAGCTAAATTGACCATAGGCCCCATGATTCGAGCTCTGATAGGTAAACCCACCCTGCACAGGACTGCAGACAACCCAGCATGGTAGCCATCGTTTCCGGGGGAAGGAGGGCGCTTTTGGGCTGGTCTTTTTCTAGGGCCAGACCACCAATGATAGAGGGACAACGTCTCTTCAGGAATGTAACACACGCCTGGATGAAGGGCTCCTAGAACAGCAAACAGGTCAATGACTCATGTACTAGATCCCTATAACTTCTTATAGCAAAGTGTATGTATGTATAGTGGTTGTAATTGCTGTAAATTAAAGGCTCAACTCACACCACTCACCCCATGCTCCCGGATTTTGTCAGTCAGCCATTTGTCAAGTTTGAGGTATTCACGGCGAGAGGCAAGTGCAGCAAGGTCGATAACGAAGGCAAATGGAGTACCATTAAGCAGCATAGATAGAGACTGAAAAACAAGAGGAACAGTTTGGATATTGCAAAAAAAAATATTTGCAAAGTATTTTATTTATTTATTTAACCAGGTAGGCAAGTTGAGAACAAGTTCTGATATACAATTGCGACCTGGCCAAGATAAAGCAAAGCAGTTCGACACATACAACGACACAGAGTTACACATGGAGTAAAACAAACAGTCAATAATATAGTAGAAAGAAGTCTATATACAATGTGAGCAAATGAGGTGAGATAAGGGAGGTAAAGGCAAAAAAAGGCCATGGTGGAAAAGTAAATACAATGTAGCAAGTAAAACACTGGAATGGTAGATTTGCAGTGGAAGAATGTGCAAAGTAGAAATAAAAATAATGGGGTACAAAGGAGCAAAATAAATAAATAAAATAAATACAGTAGGGAAAGAGGTAGTTGTTTAGGCTAAATTATAGGTGGGCTATGTAGAGGTGCAGTAATCTGTGAGCTGCTCTTACAGTTGGTGCTTAAAGCTAGTGAGGGAGATAAGCGTTTCCAGTTTCAGAGATTTTTGTAGTTCGTTCCAGTCATTGGCAGCAGAGAACTGGAAGGAGAGGCGGCCAAAGAAATAATTGGTTTTGGGGGTGACCAGAGAACCTGCTGGAGCGCGTGCTACTGGTGGGTGATGCTATGGTGACCAGCGAGCTGAGATAAGGGGGGCCTTGACCTAGCAGGGTCTTGTAGATGACATGGAGCCAGTGGGTTTGGCGATGAGTATGAGGCGAGGGCCAGCCAACGAGAGCGCACAGGTCGCAATGGTGGGTAGTATATGGGGCTTTGGTGACAAAACGGATTGCACTGTGATAGACTGCATCCAATTTGTTGAGTAGGGTATTGGAGGCTATTTTGTAAATGACATCGCCAAAGTCGAGGATTGGTAGGATGGTCAGTTTGACAAGGGTATGTTTGGCAGCATGAGTGAAGGATGCTTTGTTGCGAAATAGGAAGCCAATTCTAGATTTAACTTTGGATTGGAGAAGTTTGATGTGGGTCTGGAAGGAGAGTTCACAGTCTAACCAGACACCTAGGTATTTGTAGTTCGCCACGTATTCTAAGTCAGAGCCGTCCAGAGTAGTGATGTTGGACAGGCAGGCAGGTGCAGGCAGCGATCGGTTGAATAGCATGCATTTAGTTTTACTTGTATTTAAGAGCAATTGGAGGCCACAGAAGGAGAGTTGTATGGCATTGAAGCTTGCCTGGAGGGTTGTTAACACAGTGTCCAAAGAAGGGCCAGAAGTATACAGAATGGTGTTGTCTGCGTAGAGGTGGATCAGAGACTCACCAGCAGCAAGAGCGACATCATTGATGTATACAGAGAAGAGAGTCGGTCCAAGATTTGAACCCTGTGGCACCCCCATAGAAACTGCCAGAGGTCCGGACAGCAGACCCTCCGATTTGACACACTGAACTCTATCAGAGAAGTAGTTGGTGAACCAGGCGAGGCAATCATTTGAGAAACCAAGGCTGTCGAGTTGACAGAGTCGAAAGCCTTGGCCAGATCAATGAATATGGCTGGACAATAATGTTTATCGATGGCGGTTAAGATATCGTTTAGGACCTTGAGCGTGGCTGAGGTGCACCCATGACCAGCTCTGAAACCAGATTGCATAGCAGAGAAGGTATGGTGAGATTCGAAATGGTCAGTAATCTGTTTGTTGACTTGGCTTTCGAAGACCTTAGAAAGGCAGGGTAGGCATATTATTATTATTATATTATTATTATAGGATAAATATAGGTCTATAGCAGTTGGGGTCAAGAGTGTCCCCCCCTTTGGAGAGGGGGATGACCGCAGCTGCTTTCCAATCTTTGGGAATCTCAGACGACACGAAAGAGAGGTTGAACAGGCTAGTAAATAGGGGTGGCAACAATTTCGGCAGATAATTTTAGAAAGAAAGGGTCCAGATTGTATTTTAGAACATCAGCTGACTGGATTTGGGAAACTGATAAATGGGGAAGTGTTAAGGGAATTTTTATCAATGATGACTAATTATGTATACATTTCAATCAGGACTGACTAGTCCAAATGCTATTATGTACTGTACATAATGAATTCTCTCTCTTGCTCCCATTCCCAATTGTATATAATATAGTCAGGAGTTTAGTAACAATGACGGTCTGTTCCTTTGTACAAATGAATGAACTATCTCCAGATGGCAGGGACGGACTATCTCCAGACTGTCTAGAATGTTGATTTATACTGACTGACCTTGGCTTCAGACGAGGAGGGAAGGCTCGAGAACTATAGGGCCTCTCTACCGGTGTCATGAAGAGATAGAACATTTTGAAAACGCTGACGTCATTTTCAGTTTATAACCTGTGGAAAAATGTGTATGTAACCAGTACTCTCTTGAATTAAACGCTTTTACCTGACTTAAGACCGGGGCTCTGTCCATTCTTATAAAAATATAGGGTCTTACAAACTCTTAGAATGCATTGACAGAGTATTTAATTCTGATTGGGAAATAACAGAGAAATTTAGAATTCCTTCAACAGGAAGGCTTGGGCGAGTTGCTGTGGGGGGTGCAGTGCTGTTGACCGGGGTAGGAGTGGCCAGGTGGAAACCATGGCCAGCCGTAGAAAAATGCTTATTGAAATTCTCAATTATAGTGGATTTATCAGTGGTGACAGTATTTCCTATCTTCAGTGCAGTGGCCAGCTGGGAGAAGGTGTTCTTATTCTCCATGGACTTTACAGTGTCCCAGAACTTTTTTGAGTTAGTGTTGCAGGAAGCAAATTTCTGCTTGAAAAAGCTAGCCCTGTGTATAATGGTTTCTAGATTCCCTGAACAGCTGCATATCACGGGGGCTGTTCGATGCTAATGCAGAACGCCATAGGATGTTTGTGTTGGTTAAGGGCAGTCAGGTCTGGGGAGAACCAAGGGCTATATCTGTTCCTGGTTCTAAATTTCTTGAATGGGGCATGTTTATTTAAGATGGTTAGGAAGGCATTTAAAAAAAATACCCAGGCATTCTCTAGTGACGGGATGAGATCAATATCCTTCCAGGATACCCCGGACAGATGCAGGCAATGAGGCAGTGACCGCTGAGATCTTGGTTGAAGACAGCAGAGGTGTATTTAGAGGGCAAGTTGGGTAGGATGATATCTATGAGGGTGCCCGTGTTTAAGGCTTTGGGGAGGTACCTGGTAGGTTCATTGATAATTTGTGTGAGATTGAGGGCATCAAGCTTAGATTGTAGGATGGCTGGGGTGTTAAGCATGTTCCAGTTTAGGTCGCCTAGCAGCACGAGCTCTGAAGATCGATGGGGAGCAATCAGTTCACATATGGTGTCCAGAGCACAGCTGGGGGCAGAGGGTGGTCTATAGCAGGCGGCAACGGTGAGAGACTTGTTTTTAGAGAGGTGGATTTTTAAAAGTAGAAGTTCAAATTGTTTGGGTACAGACCTGGATAGTAGGACAGAACTCTGCAGGCTGTCTTTGCAGTAGATTGCAACACCACCCCCTTTGGCAGGTCTATCTTGTCTGAAAATGTTGTAGTTTGGGATGAAAATGTCAGAATTTTTGGTGGTCTTCCTAAGCCAGGATTCAGACACAGCTAGAACATCCGGGTTGGCAGAGTGTGCTAAAGCAGTGAATAAAACAAACTTAGGAAGGAGGCTTCTAATGTTAACATGCATGAAACCAAGGCTATTACGGTTACAGAAGTCATCAAAAGAGAGAGCCCGGGGAATAGGAGTGGAGCTAGTCACTGCAGGGCCTGAATTCACCTCTACATCGACAGAGTAACAGAGGAGGAGTAGGATAAGGGTACGCCTAAAAGCAATAAGAATTGGTTGTCTAGAACGTCTGGAACAGAGAGTAAAAGGAGGTTTCTGGGGGCGATAAAATAGCTTCAAGGTATAATGTACAGACAAAGGTATGGTAGGATGTGAATACAGTGGAGGTAAACCTAGGTATTGAGTGATGAGAGAGATATTGTTTCTAGAAACATCATTGAAACCAGGAGATGTCATCGCATGTGTGGGTGGTGGAACTAATAGGTTGGATACGGTATAGTGAGCAGGACCAGAGGCTCTACAGTGAAATAAGCCAATAAACACTAACCAGAACAGCAATGGATAAGGCATATTGACATTAATTAAGGCGAGGCATGCTTAGTCGAGTGATCAAAAGGGTCCAGTGAGTAGTGAGGTTGGTTAGGGTCACGGCGATTCAGACAGCTAGCCGGGCCATCGGTAGCAAGCTAGCATAGGATGGAGGTCTGTTTTTGGAGGTCTGTTGGTCCTTCTGTAGCTCAGTTGGTAGAGCATGGCGCTTGTAACACCAGGGTAGTGGGTTCGATCCCCGGGACCACCCATACGTAGAATGTATGCACACATGACTGTAAGTCGCTTTGGATAAAAGCGTCTGCTAAATGGCATATATTGTTTTTAGCCACCTCGTACGTTTCCGTCGGTAGGATTAGTGGGGTTCCGTGTGGTGGTGGGGGATCAATCCAATTCACAAAAAAAAACAATAGATAGTTAGAGGACCAAGACAAAATTAAAAATAAATAAAATAACGATTAGCAGACCGCAGATTGGCGTTCAGGTAACGTCGCGACAGAGGAGCCAGCCGGATAACTCCCTCTGGTAGATAACGTCGGTAGTCCAGTTGTTAAGGCCCGGTGGGGCTCCTTTTCGGCAGTAAAACGGGTCCGGATAGGTGATTGTAGCCCAGGAGTGACTGATGGAACTCTTCAGCTGGCTAGCTCCGGAATAATTTATGTTTGCTCCGGAATCGACGTAAGCCGATAGTCACACGGATAGCAGCTCGCTAGCTGCGAGATCCAGGTATAAATGTCCAGAGTTAGCGGTTGAAATCCGGGGACATTGAGAGAAAAATAGGTCCGGTATGTTCCAGTCCGAGCCGCGCAAAACTGGCGATAGATTTGAGCTAAAAAATAGCTGATGACCACAAATCGTGGTTAGCTGAATTACTAACGATTAGCCAGTAAAGAGGCTAACTAGCTTCTGATTAGCTTCTGGCTAGCTTCTATGGAGGATTACAGATTTGAGGTAAATAAAACTTTCTTTAAAAAAAAATTGAAATTGGTGAGGCGGGTTGCAGGAGTGTTTTGAAGATGAGTTTAAGGAAAATAAAAAATATATATAAAATGTATGCGAAGAAAGATATATATATGGGACAGGACGAGGACAAAAGACGTCTGAACTGCTTTGCCATCTTGGATTGATACAGAGTAACAAAGTTAGAGTACAAAGTAGCCTTATATAGAATACAAAATCAAAAATGTATCTTTTGACCAATGGGTAAAATGGGTTAATTATGTAGATTAAAAAAAACTAAAAAAATGACATGAGGTTGGGACCATCATAGTCCATTCAAAACTTATTGGAGTTTCTACCCTTGTAGGATGGTCAAAATTAGGGCAACTAAATCAATGAAGGCCAGAGAAAGAAAAAAGGTAATAAATCAAGAGAAAATTGCATTGCATCAGTAAGGCTGGATTGTGTGCGAGGATTAACCTGTTTGGGCTAGGGGGCAGCATTTTCACTTTTGGATGAAAAGCATGCCCAGAGTAAACTGCCTCCTACTCAGTCCAGATGCGGATACAGTGGGGCAAGAAAGTATTTAGTCAGCCACCAATTGTGCAAGTTCTCCCACTTAAAAAGATGAGGCCTGTCATTTTTATCATAGGTACACTTCAACTATGACAGACAAAATGAGAAAAAATTCCTGAAAATCACGTAGGATTTTTAATTAATTTATTTGCAAATTATGGTGGAAAATAAACTTTTGTTATTGACCAAATACTTATTTTCCACCATTATTTGCAAATAAATTCATTAAAAATCCTACAATGTGATTTTCAGGAATTTTCGTTCTCATTTTGTCTGTCATAGTTGAAGTGTACCTATGATGAAAATTACAGGCTCCTCTTTTTAAGTGGGAGAACTTGCACAATTGACTAAATACTTTTTTTGCCCCACTGTATATGCATATTATTAGTCGTATTGGATAGAAAACACTGAAGTTTCTAAGAAAACTGTTTGAATGATGTCTGTGAGTATAACATAACTCATATGGCAGGCAAAAACCTGAAAAAATCCAAACAGGAAGTGGGAAATCCGAGGTTTGTAGTTTTTCAAATCAGCCCCTATTGAAGATACAGTGGGATATTGGTTGTTGCACTTCCTAAGGCTTCCACTAGCTGTCAACTGTCTTTAAAATGTTGTTGGCTGAATGAGAGGGAAATGAGTCAGAGGTCTGCCAAAAGTCACGAGCTCAGTCACGCGCATTCACATGAGGTCGCTCCAGTTCCATTGCTTTTCAAAAGACAATGGAATTCTCCGGTTGGAACATTATTCAACATTTATGATAAAAACATCCTAAAGATTGATTCTATACATCGTTTGATATGTTTCTACGACCAGTAATATAACTTTTGGGAATTTTAGTCCGACCTTTCCGCTGGATGTTGCATAAGCATTTCGATTTGTTTACCAAACGCCCTAACAAAACTTTATAGAACAAATCAAACATTTGTGGAACTGGGATTCATGGGAGTGCATTCCGATGAGGATCATCAAAGGGTAAGTGAATATTTATAATGCTATTTCTGACTAATGTTGACTGCGCAACATGGCGGATATTTATTTTGGCTGGTTTGGGCTCTGAGCTCCGTACTCAGATTATTGCATGGTATGCTTTATCCGCAAAGTTTTTTTTTTTTTTAATCTGACACCGCGGTTGCATTAAGGAGAAGTATATCTAAAGTTTCATGCATAACAGTTGTATTTTCATCAATGTTTATAATGAGTATTTCTGTAAATTGATGTGGCTCTCTGCAAAATCTCTGCATGCTTTGGAAGCAAAACATTACTGAACATATCATGCAAATGTAAAATTAGATTTTTGGATATAAATATGAACTTTACCAAACAAAATATACATGTATTATGTAACATGAAGTCCTATGAGTGTCATCTGATGAAGATCAAAGGTTAGTGATTAATTTGATCACCATTTGTGCTTTTTGTGACTCCTCTTTGGCTGGAAAAATGGCTGGGTTTTTCTGTGACTTGGTGGTGACCTAACAATCGTTTGTGGAGCTTTCGCTGTAAAGCATTTTTGAAACCAGACACTGTGGCTGGATTAACGATAATGTTATCTTTAAAATGGTGCCTAATACTTGTATGTTTGAGAAATTTGACTTATGAGATCTGTTGATTTGTATTTGGCACCCTGCAATTTCATTGGCTGCTGGCGCTAGAGGAACCCTGTTCCCAGACAGGTTGATCAGCATGATCATTACACAGGTGCACCTTGTGATGGAAACAATAAAAGGCACCTACAATGTGCAATGTCTCAAGTTGAAGTAGCATCAAATTGGCATGCTGACTGCAGGAATGTCCACCAGAGGTGTTGACAGAGAATTGAATGTTAATTTCTCTACCATAACCCATCCCCATAATTTTGGAGAATATGGCAGTATGCCCAACTGACCTCACAACCGCAGACCACGTGTTACCACGCCAGTCCAGGACCTCCACATCCTGCTTCTTCACATGCGGGAGTCAGACCAGCAACCCAATGAAACTGATGGGCCTATGCCCTCCCAGGCCCACCCATGAAATTCATAGATTAGGGCCTAAAGAAATTTGTTTCAGTTGATTGATTTCCTCATATGAATGAACTGTAACTCCGCAAATCTTTGAAATTGTTGCATTTATTTTTTTTTTCAGTATACTACCCCAATCAGATGAACTTGTGGATACCATTTGTATATGTCCGTGTCCAGTATGAAGAAAGTTTGAAGTAGTTTCGCAAGCCTAGGCTAACTAGTGTTAGCACAATGACATTGTATCTGCGAGCTGACAATGCTATTTTCCTGAATCACCCCCCTCTAGTCTCCACTGATTTAGTCACCCTAATTTCAACCATCCTACAAGGGTAAAAACAATTGAGGTAAGAGATATTACATTTTTAGACATGGCATGACATGTAGTATTTTCCTATTTTAGTATACACTGTTCCTTTTCATGCGAAGTTCCTGTCATTTTAAGACTTCTCACAAAAACAAGAGTATCTATGAAATGTCACCAGAGCACTGAGTGTACCCCAAGCTTTTTATTTTCAAAACCTTTACATTTATTTCAGCTCGGGTCATGCTAATTTTGCAACCCACAGAAACAACTTGGAAGACGAGGACCACAAAATATAAAATCCTCAAACGTTTTAGGCGATAAAGCTACACCGCTCCTTCAGAGATTGGTGCTTATTATCGGATGTATTAGGTTACAATACCCAACTTTTAAAATATAATGTTAACGATATGTTAGGGAAACACCAGGCTGAACAATTCAGAACATGAATTGCGGTTGGAGCGAGTGGTCGCATCTGCACTTCGCTCCCGCGGGTAGTATAACTTTTTCATTATATTTCATTATAGCACAACGGTTTGATTTGTCTAATCTTAGCAATTTCTTCTCAGCTAGCTACATAGCCGTCTTTGTATCAAAGATAATTGCGTAATTATCGTATTTCGCCGTCCTAACGTAGTCTTCACTAGCCAGCTAGCTAACGTCCACTGATTAGCTGCACTGGAGAAACTATTACACTCAACTGAACGACTTGATTAGTGTAGTGTTAGCTAGCTACATAGCTGTCTTTGCTGTCTTCGTATCATCGTATCCAAGATAATTGTGTTTAGGTTTAGAGTGTGTAGTCTTAGAGTGATTATCTTAATTTACCGAGGTTAGCTAGCCAGCTATTTGTCGTCCTTAACGTAGGAGACTCTGCTAGCTAGCCAACAGCTAGCCAACGTCTTCTGAATAGACTCAACAACCCGGTCACATTCACAGGTAGTATCACATTTTCCCTTCATTTCATTACAGTACGACGGTTTGACTTGTTTGATCGTAGCTAGCTACATAGCTAGCTACATAGCCGTCTTTGTATCAAAGATAATTGTGTAGTCTAAAGCGATTTTCTAGGTTAGCTAGCCAGCTATTGTCGTTCTTTTAACGCAACGTAACGTAAACAACACTGCTAGCTAGCCAGCTAGCCCCCGAATAGCAACACTGCAGAAACTATTACACTCAACGGAACGACTTGATTAGTGTAGTGTCAACAACGCACCCACTGCCAGCTGGCCTACTTCAGCAGTACTGTATCATTTTAATCATTTTAGTCAATAAGATTCTTGCTACGTAGCTTAACTTTCTGAACATTCGAGACGTGTAGTCCACTTGTCATTCCAATCTCCTTTGCATTAGCGTAGCCTGTCAACTATGTGTCTGTTTATCCCTGTTCTCTCCTCTCTGCACAGACCATACAAACGCTCCACACCGCGTGGCCGCGGCCACCCTACTCTGGTGGTCCCAGCGCGCACGACCCACGTGGAGTTCCAGGTCTCCGGTAGCCTCTGGAACTGCCAATCTGCGGTCAACAAGGCAGAGTTCATCTCAGCCTATGCCTCCCTCCAGTCCCTCGACTTCTTGGCACTGACGGAAACATGGATCACCACAGACAACACTGCTACTCCTACTGCTCTCTCTTCGTCCGCCCACGTGTTCTCGCACACCCCGAGAGCTTCTGGTCAGCGGGGTGGTGGCACCGGGATCCTCATCTCTCCCAAGTGGTCATTCTCTCTTTCTCCCCTTACCCATCTGTCTATCGCCTCCTTTGAATTCCATGCTGTCACAGTTACTAGCCCTTTCAAGCTTAACATCCTTATCATTTATCGCCCTCCAGGTTCCCTCGGAGAGTTCATCAATGAGCTTGATGCCTTGATAAGCTCCTTTCCTGAGGACGGCTCACCTCTCACAGTTCTGGGCGACTTTAACCTCCCCACGTCTACCTTTGACCCTTTCCTCTCTGCCTCCTTTCCACTCCTCTCTTTTGACCTCACCCTCTCACCTTCCCCCCTACTCACAAGGCAGGCAATACGCTCGACCTCATCTTTACTAGATGCTGTTCTTCCACTAACCTCATTGCAACTCCCCTCCAAGTCTCCGACCACTACCTTGTATCCTTTTCCCTCTCATCCAACACCTCCCACACTGCCCCTACTCGGATGGTATCGCGCCGTCCCAACCTTCGCTCTCTCTCCCCCGCTACTCTCTCCTCTTCCATCCTATCATCTCTTCCCTCCGCTCAAACCTTCTCCCACCTATCTCCTGATTCTGCCTCCTCAACCCTCCTCTCCTCCCTCTCTGCATCCCTTGACTCTATGTCCCCTATCCTCCAGGCCGGCTCGGTCCTCCCCTCCCGCTCCGTGGCTCGATGACTCATTGCGAGCTCACAGAACAGGGCTCCGGGCAGCCGAGCGGAAATGGAGGAAAACTCGCCTCCCTGCGGACCTGGCATCCTTTCACTCCCTCCTCTCTACATTTTCCTCCTCTGTCTCTGCTGCTAAAGCCACTTTCTACCACGCTAAATTCCAAGCATCTGCCTCTAACCCTAGGAAGCTCTTTGCCACCTTCTCCTCCCTCCTGAATCCTCCTCCCCCTCCCCGCAGATGACTTCGTCAACCATTTTGAAAAGAAGGTCGACGACATCCGATCCTCGTTTGCTAAGTCAAACGACACCGCTGGTTCTGCTCACACTGCCCTACCCTGTGCTCTGACCTCTTTCTCCCCTCTCTCTCCAGATGAAATCTCGCGTCTTGTGACGGCCGGCCGCCCAACAACCTGCCCGCTTGACCCTATCCCCCCCTCTCTTCTCCAGACCATTTCCGGAGACCTTCTCCCTTACCTCACCTCGCTCATCAACCCATCCCTGACCGCTGGCTACGTCCCTTCAGTCTTCAAGAGAGCGAGAGTTGCACCCCTTCTGAAAAAACCTACACTCGATCCCTCCGATGTCAACAATTACAGACCAGTATCCCTTCTTTCTTTTCTCTCCAAAACTCTTGAACGTGCCGTCCTTGGCCAGCTCTCCCGCTATCTCTCTCTGAATGACCTTCTTGATCCAAATCAGTCAGGTTTCAAGACTAGTCATTCAACTGAGACTGCTCTCCTCTGTATCACGGAGGCGCTCCGCACTGCTAAAGCTAACTCTCCTCTGCTCTCATCCTTCTAGATCTATCGGCTGCCTTCGATACTGTGAACCATCAGATCCTCCTCTCCACCCTCTCCGAGTTGGGCATCTCCGGCGCGGCCCACGCTTGGATTGCGTCCTACCTGACAGGTCGCTCCTACCAGGTGGCGTGGCGAGAATCTGTCTCCTCACCACGCGCTCTCACCACTGGTGTCCCCAGGGCTCTGTTCTTGGCCCTCTCCTATTCTCGCTATACACCAAGTCACTTGGCTCTGTCATAACCTCACATGGTCTCTCTTATCATTGCTATGCAGACGACACACAATTAATCTTCTCCTTTCCCCCTTCTGATGACCAGGTGGCGAATCGCATCTCTGCATGTCTGGCAGACATATCAGTGTGGATGACGGATCACCACCTCAAGCTGAACCTCGGCAAGACGGAGCTGCTCTTCCTCCCGGGAAGGACTGCCCGTTCCATGATCTCGCCATCACGGTTGACAACTCCATTGTGTCCTCCTCCCAGAGCGCCAAGAACCTTGGCGTGATCCTGGACAACACCCTGTCGTTCTCAACCAACATCAAGGCGGTGGCCCGTTCCTGTAGGTTCATGCTCTACAACATCCGCAGAGTACGACCCTGCCTCACACAGGAAGCGGCGCAGGTCCTAATCCAGGCACTTGTCATCTCCCGTCTGGATTACTGCAACTCGCTGTTGGCTGGGCTCCCTGCCTGTGCCATTAAACCCCTTCAACTCATCCAGAACGCCACAGCCCGTCTGGTGTTCAACCTTCCCAAGTTCTCTCACGTCACCCCGCTCCTCCGTTCTCTCCACTGGCTTCCAGTTGAAGCTCGCATCCGCTACAAGACCATGGTGCTTGCCTACGGAGCTGTGAGGGGAACGGCACCTCAGTACCTCCAGGCTCTGATCAGGCCCTACACCCAAACAAGGGCACTGCGTTCATCCACCTCTGGCCTGCTCGCCTCCCTACCACTGAGGAAGTACAGCTCCCGCTCAGCCCAGTCAAAACTGTTCGCTGCCCTGGCCCCCCAATGGTGGAACAAACTCCCTCACGACGCCAGGACAGCGGAGTTAATCACCACCTTCCGGAGACACCTGAAACCCCACCTCTTTAAGGAATACCTAGGATAGGATAAGTAATCCCTCTCACCCCCCTTAAGATTTAGATGCACTATTGTAAAGTGACTGTTCCACTGGATGTCATAAGGTGAATGCACCAATTTGTAAGTCGCTCTGGATAAGAGCGTCTGCTAAATGACTTAAATGTAATGTAAATGTAATGTCTTGGTAAAAATGTATTTTATAACATAAGGAAGTGAAATGCCATCAACAAAATGCATTTTAACCCACTGGGCAGAATGGGTGAACACTATACCTTCACAAAATGAAACCACATTTCCTGAAAAAAAAAGAAAAAAAAAACATGGACCCCTCCCTACCTTCAAGTCCTGGGCCACATCCAGGATGCGGGAGAGCTTGGCCTGGTCGTACTGCTCCCCTCTCATGTACCACTCAGCCATTGAGTGCATGATCAGCTGACGGATAGAGGGGGACTGGCCCTGTCCATGCCAGGCGTAGTGTAAAATGATAGCAGAGTTGGGGTGGTTGCCCAGGAAGATTGGCATGAGGGTGGAGATGAGCTCGTGGCGCAGGGTGTGCCAGGAGGTGCTTATCTGCAGCAGCGCCAGCACCAGCATGTCGGGACAGTGCTTGATGGGGAAGCTGAAGAGCTGCTTTACCTGCTCGTACTGGCCCACCTCAGAGAGGCGCAGGAGGCTTTCCACCAGGTCTAGGCTCTTCCTGTGAGGCGATAATCACAAATAAATGATATCAAATGGCATGACATTGTTATAATAATTAATGTAAAGGAGTACCTGGTATTGTGGAGGTCAGGAGAACTGTTTTACGTACCAGGTGGCTATCTCTCGGTTATCGTCCTCAGGTGGGGCCTTCAGTATGTCAATTGCTACGGTGTGGCAGGGGTAGTCAGCAAAGCAGAACACATCTGGGCTCATGAGGGAGTGCTGGATGAATGACAGCTGGAAGAGAGTGATAATGGTCATGAGGGCTGAGGAAAAGAGTTCATTGATGTGAATGAAGGAGTTTGTTACCACCGGAAATAAGACCAAAGTGTTGTGTCTTCAAATTTACCCAACCTGACCCATTCTCCTCCTTACCTGTCCTTCAGCATGCTTCCAGGGACGGTAGATTAGGTCGACAGGGAACACTTCCATGCCCAGGCCCCTCTGGATCCCATACACCACCATCTGCAGTCCCTTGCTGTCCCGGATTATGAAGCCAGGGTGGTCAAGCTCATAGGTCACCTCTTTAAAGTTCAGATTGGGGTTCTAAAATTTAAAAAAAAGGACATTTTCTGTACAAAGTGCAAGACATGAATGGCAAACTGAAGGGGAATAACATGTAATTCCACTATAACTTACAACTTCTTTGACCACATCAATTAGAACTTCTACATTCCAGGTGTGCGCCTGAGAGCCATCACCTTTGTCCTTTCCATCGCTCCAAATGCCACTGCCCGGAGCCGAGATGGACTGTGGAAGAAAAAATAAAAACAATAGTATACTTAAGAGCGCAATGTCATTTTTTACATGTATTTTTTTAACAGAGCTTCAGTAAGTTACCATCAGGTCAACCCTCACCTGTAGGGGGATTCCATCAGACAAGCCAGAGTGGGTGCGAGCCATCATCCCCAGGACCCTGGCCACCTGGCTGGCAGTAACCTCTCGCACCCCATACTGTAGGATTATGTTGCGGCATTCATCGAGACTTAGAATGAAAGAGACAATACATTAACAGGGGTAACGGACATTGAATTCCTTAGTGGTCATGCATGACATCAAAAACAATTTGTAATTTGCATTTCAGTTGCTAAATAACAGTCACCTTGCACAAAAGCCATAGCCAACTTCCTGCATGAACTCTGCGAGAGAACTCTCCATCATGGTCTTGGCCAACTCTCCCGAGTCTGGCAGAATCCTGTCCATCAGAATGTCCAGTTTTTCAGGGTATAGCAGTGGTGAGAGCACCACAGGGCAGCGCTCCTGCGGGAAATCTGAACCAGAATATTTAATTGATGGGGCAACATGTACAAAACGACCAGATTGTTGTGAATGAAGGAATCAGAGTTTGTGTTACTTCTGGAAATAATTAACATTTCCTTTCAAGTAGTGCATCTATGCCCCTCACCTCTGCACAGGGTCCTGAGGAAAGCGTCAATCTGCTCTTGTCCTACCCCGCTGGCTCCCTTCTGTCCAAAAAGAAGATGAGAGAGGAGCAGGTGCAGGACCTCTATGGCAATATCTTGGAAGCCACCTTCCTGGTTTCCTCCAAGGTCCGCGTCCACGTACGAGCGGAGGAGGTCCGGGAGTCTTTGTTTGACGAACTGCACGGCTAAAGACAAAATGGGGAAATATTTAAAATAAATACTTGTATAAGGATGAAACAGTCACCGGTTTCACGATAAACCACTGTAAAATACCCGACGATTAGTATTACCATTTTAATCATTAAAACCATGTTTGATTTCCACGGATTGAAGAATTCATAGTAAATACTGTCCTGCATCAACCAAAGTTAGCAACAGTGCAACATGGGTTTTGTTTTGTGTGAAAACATGGCAGAAGGCAGTGACAGCGCTCGGGAGATTTTTCAGCCTTCTAAGAGGACCAAATCTGAAGTGTGGTAGTATTTTGGGTTTCACAAGAGTGCTGCGGAAAGCTTAATCGAAGATGGTCACACTGTCTGCAGAACATGCAAGGGACTGCAGATGGTGGTGTATGGGATCCAGAGGGGCCTGGGCATGGAGGTGTTCCCTGTCGACCTAATCTACCGGCCCTGGAAGCATTCTGAAGGACAGGTAAGGAGGAGAATGGGTCAGGTGAGGAGATTGGGCCAGGTTTATGTAAATGTCAAGACACTTAACACTTTGGTCTTATTTCCAGAGGTAGCAAACTCCTTCATTCACATCAATGAACTCCTCTCCTCAGCCCTCTTGACCATTATCACTCTTTTCCAGCTGTCATTCATCCAGCACTCCCTCATGATCCCAGATGTGTTCTGCTTTGCTGACTACCCCTGCCACACCGTAGCAATTGACATACTGAAGGCCCCATTTGAGGACAATAACCGAGAGATAGCCACCTGGTACGTAAAACAGTTCTCCTGACCTACACAATACCAGGTACTCCTTTACATTAACACTTCAAAACTCTTGAGTCATCTTCATGACCACCAACCACTACTTTATAGCACGAATACAAGCGAAGTTAACTTTTAGCTCAATGCATGATGTGGGGGAAAACGTCATGGTTTGTCTGTAACTTGCTAATAGCTTGTCAATAACGTAAACTGAAGCTTTTAGTGTTAAGTACCCTTGTAAAAACACTACACGTTCTGCTGCTGTATGCGTCATGTGTCTGCAGACTACTCGCCCATTGCACACGATAACATGTTATGTAGTTTAGTCACACAACCAATCTATTTTGTTCATTTAAAATCTGGCAGTTGTCGACTTGGCTGTAAAGGTGTTCCAACAGGAGAAACACTTTAGACTCCTATAAAAGACTCATTGCAAGGCTCATTGCAATTACCATCAGTCTTAACTTCTTATGGACAGGTGGGATGGTAGTGTCCCACCTGGCCAACATCTGGTAAAATGGCAGAATGCCAAATTCAAATTACTATAAATATTAATCTTTCATGAAATCACAAGTGCAATACATCAAAATAAAGCGTAACTTGTTGTTAATCCAGCCAAGGTGTCAGATTTCAAAAAGGCTTTATGGCAAAAGCAAACCATGCGGTTATCTGAAGACAGCATCCAGCACAAATGCATCAATCATTTTCAACCAGGGAGTTGCGACACGAAAGTCAGAAATAGCGATATAATATATGCCTTACCGTTAAAGATCTTCTGTTGGCACTCCAAAAAGTCACTTACATTACAAATGGTCCTTTTGTTCGATAAATTCCTTCTTTATATCCACAACTCAGTTTAGCTGGCGCGCTTCAGTCAATACACTAGTTTCCCTCCGTCAAAATGCATACAAAATGAATCCCAAGCGTTACCAATAAACTTATCCAAACAAGTCAATCAACGTTTGTAATCTATCCTTAGGTACCCTAATACGCAAATAAACAATTAAATTTAAGACTGAGAATCATTATTGTCTTTACCGGAGATAAACAAAAAGAACGCACTCTCTCGGCCATGTGCTTGGAAACACTAGACAAAATGGGAGCCACTTAGAAAAACTACAACTTCTCCCTCATTTAAAAAAAAAAAAACAGCACGAAACTCTTTCTAAAGACTCTTAACATCTAGTGGAAGCCCTAGGAACTGCAATCGGGGACGATTTGTTATTTTAACAGCTTTAGAACAGTTTTATATCCACATGTACCAATTATATTCATATCCTAGCTTCTGGGCCTGAGTAGCAGGTAGTTTTTCATCCGGATGTCAAAATACCACCCCCTATGCTAAAGTTAAGACTCATTTGTATTTCTGTAAATTGCGCATGTGGCCATTGCATATACTCAAATGCAACACAGAAGATATAGTCAACCTGTTACTCCTACCCCCTACTTTTTCGAACATTCTGCTAAAAATCTCGCAACATTTCAGCGCCCTGCTGCTCATGCCAGGAATATAGTATATGCATATGATTAGTATGTGTGGATAGAAAACACTCAGACGTTTATAAAACTGGTTAAATCACAGCTGTGACTATAACAGAACGTGCGTTTCATCGAAAAGCGCAGGAAAATCTGATCACTGAAAATGGAAATATATATCCATCCGCCACTTCAACCCATTGATAAAGGCGAACCAAAATAAATGGGGCTGAGGTTGCAATACCTACAGCTTCCACACGATGTCAACAGTCTTGTCATTTGCCTAGGCTTTGTTTCTTGGTCAAACAAAGAAGAGACAAGCCATTTGTTCAAGTCTCCGACCGGATATTTTGTTTGAGATTTACCCAGACATTATTTCCAGACGGACAATTAAAGAATATACATCGCCTCGTGATCAATTTGGTCGCTTATTAACGTGTACTAATACCTAAAGTTGCATTACAAAAGTATTTCGAAGTGTTTTGTTAAAGTTTATCGTCGACTTTTTTAATAAAAAAAAAATGACGTTACGTTATAAGACGCTATTTTTTTTAGTTTATCAGTCTTCATAGATCGATATCTAGGCTATATATGGACCGATTTAATCAGAAAAAAAAGACCCAATAGTGATTATGGGACATCT
This sequence comes from Oncorhynchus gorbuscha, assembly GCF_021184085.1. Classification (NCBI taxonomy): domain Eukaryota; kingdom Metazoa; phylum Chordata; class Actinopteri; order Salmoniformes; family Salmonidae; genus Oncorhynchus; species Oncorhynchus gorbuscha. The sequence goes on from NC_060173.1 coordinate 20,098,108, forward strand.
AGGAGTGCCAACAAAGAAGATGGTCAAAGATAATGAATGTTTTATATTTTATTTGTGCGGTTTGTGTAGCGACGACTATGCTAATTATTTTGTTTACGTCCCCTGCGGGTCTTTTGGGGTGTTACATGCTATCAGATAATAGCTTCTCATGCTTTCGCCGAAAAGCATTTTAAAAATCTGACTTGTTGCCTGGATTCACAACGAGTGTAGCTTTAATTCAATACCCTGCATGTGTATTTTAATGAACGTTTGAGTTTTAACTAGTACTATTAGCATTTAGCGTAGCGCATTTGCATTTCCAGATGTCTAGATGGGGACGCCTGCGTGTCAGGTAGGAGCAAGAGGTTAAGTGAATAATAATAAAATGCCAATAATAAATACTACTACATTTACTATTCCCTTGTTTACAGAGTGGGCGTGCCGCAGGCAAACCCAGTGATGCACCTGGTCCCTCATCTAGTTGTGACACAGACAATCGAGCAAGCATTTAAAAAGGCAGGGTGCTTATGCACCCACATCAAAAAATGCTCAAGACCTCACTCCAGCCCTTTCATATTACATTGCCAAGGACATGGTGCCACTTCAAATTGTTGAGAGGCTTGGCTTACGGAGGCTGATAAAGGTTGCCGTGCCTCACTACAAAGTGAGTGCTGCTAATTTTGTTGTTTATTTGATTTTCTTACTTAAGGTTGTGTTCATTTAAACCTGCACTAGGGAAGCTTACTTCATCGCCACATGGTGCCATCTTTAATGTTAATGTTATTATTTTAAAGTGTATGGACACAAAAAGTACAGTCCTGCTAATTGTATTTGTTGTTTTCAATATAAAACTTAGTGAAATGATTTCAGTATGTGTATCAGTACTTTTTGAACATTACCAGCACATTTTAACAATACCGCAATAATACTGATAAGTGATCATTTTGGTCACTATAATTGTGATATGAAATGTTCATACCGTTTCATCTCTAGACTTGTATAACGGATGTCAAGCTTCTTGCTTAAAGAATACGGCTTCCTCCTGATTCAGCTCAGAGGCTTAAACACAGGACCTCTGCCTTTTTAGCACACGTGACTGGCCCTTGCGAAGCATCTTTTTAACAGTTGTGCCACGCGAAAAACTAGCTATTTTTCGGCCTATGTAGGGACACATCAGGCTATGGAGTGAGTTTCACCCATTTCCATGTGCTACACTTGGACACATTGATAATAGAATAGCTCATGTGACCCCCCCCATACAGATAAAACATTGCATGGTTTCAAATCAGCAGGTATAGTCAAATGATTAAATATAAAACTGAGTTTACCAAAACCACGAAGGTCTGCGTTGCACGAATTCAGCAAAGCAAGGCCAAATATAACCTTAGGGAAAAAAAGAAAGATTTATGTAGAATCTCAAATTGTTTGGCATATTATTTTTAAACATTACAATAAAAACCACCATCTGACAACATACATTTCCACATTACTTTACGTACTTCTTGAACCTTGCTTAGCTTGAGAACTTTACTCAACTGAGTAAACAAGTGGGTGGAAGGCTTCAAACTCTGAAAATGATAAAGGTTAGAAAACATTACAGTTATTCTGATGCAGACAGTAATTTTGGCACATGAGAGGTCTAACGTGGACCCACTTCATCACTGCAGAAAAGGTACAATAATATTTATGAATTACAAAATTATTTTACAAAGATATGAAAATAAACATGTCTTCTACCTTCTGGTAGTGCAAGGGATTGTCGATTGTGTAGCAGAGTGTTGAAATAAAATTTGGCTTTGAAATCAGTGAAACACACTCCTGGATCAGAAACTGTGTCTTGGTCAAGTGGGCAAACGAAGGTAAAAAGGGAGAAGAGGGAACATAACAGAACAGGTTAAGGACAAAACAGGAAAGCAGAGTCACTTTCTAAAATAATAAAGGCAAGATAGATAATACCAATGATAAGGAAATTCAAAGAAACCCTTAATCCTCATTGCTAAAATCTGTTTAGCAACTGGTGTAAATGAGTATTATTAATCAGAAATTACCTGATGGAAATCTTTGCCACTGCTTTTACCATCGCCACTGAAATCCACATGGGAGAAAAGACAGCGTAACAAATGCCTGTCTGCCTCAGGGCCGTGACGATTCACAATCTGTTGGGACAGAACACACTCAACAAAAGAACAAATAACAGGTCAGCTGTCAGAGCCACAATATAATTCTAAACCCAGGGTTTTTTTCTTCATATGGTTTATTCAGGCCACCTATATCCAAACATTGTTTTTAGTGAAATACATTTTTCGGGGTGTAAAAATATTTTCAGTGTAAACTTAAACTACTAAAACCAGATATAAAGAACGTAAAAAAAGTTGATCTATATATTGTTAAATATTTGAGAACTATCACTGAAATAAAAGCTAGACAAAAAGTATGAATTCGGGAGTATTGATTGTTACAATATCTGATCATAAGAACATTTTTTTTTAAATTGCAGGAAATTAGCTTAAACTGCAAAATATTAACATTTTGCAGTTTAAGCCATCTCGGCTACATAGCTAAATGTTTAGAATTGAGGGAAATTGGCTTTAAAACATCACAAAGATGGGGGGCTTCAAAAAATGTTTTAACCAAGACCCTAACTAAATTCAGCCATGCCGACATTGCCACACACCCTGCCACCCCCACCAATTATGCCCATTTATTATACAGAAAAAGCCTATGAACACTAGAATCATATTAGTTTTTACAATCATTTTGTGATAATCCCCAAGCTGACAAGGTAAACATTTGTCGTTCTGCCCCTGAACAAGGCAGTTAACCCACTGTACCTAGGCCGCCATTGAAAATAAGAATTTGTTCTTAACTGACTTGCCTAGTTATATAAAACAAGACCATGGTGCTTGCTACAAGACCATGGTGCTTGCCTACGGAGCTGTGAGGGGAACGGCACCTCAGTACCTCCAGGCTCTGATCAGGCCCTACACCCAAATAAGGGCACTGCGTTCATCCACCTCTGGCCTGCTCGCCTCCCTACCACTGAGGAAGTACAGTTCCCGCTCAGCCCAGTCAAAACTGTTCGCTGCTCTGGCTCCCCAATGGTGGAACAAACTCCCTCACGACGCCAGGACAGCGGAGTCAATCACCACCTTCCGGAGACACCTGAAACCCCACCTCTTTAAGGAATACCTAGGATAGGATAAAGTAATCCTTCTCACCCCCCCCCCCTTAAAAGATTTAGATGCACTATTGTAAAGTGGCTGTTCCACTGGATGTCATAAGGTGAATGCACCAATTTGTAAGTCGCTCTGGATAAGAGCGTCTGCTAAATGACTTAAATGTAAAAATGTAAATGTAAATATAAAAGGTAAAATAAAAAAGATAATTTTGAATGCATATACGTTTCAAAATATACTTCGCTATAGCCCTTCAAACATCAGAAAGTGTGTGTACTGCTTTTGTGGCAAAACTAGAAGAAAAAAAAATACCATTTGTGAGCATAATACCACATGCTACTCACATGTTGTATATCCTGCTGGCTGGCTCTGTAGTTTTTCTTAGTTAAATTGTCCACCAAGTAGCTGATTTGAGACAAAGCCAGCGAGAGCGAGTCAAGATTCATTGCTGGTTGGGGCGGAAGCAGGCGGCCGTGCCCGGCGCAAAATCACCATTATTCCCCTTTAGTCACTTCAGTGATAGGTTACTTCTGCCCCCCCCCCCCAAGGTGTGAAAATGTTTTACAGCAAGCTACTTCTATCAGTGGATCTTGATACAAGGTAAAGTCCCTCAGTGCGGCATCAAGTTCAGAATCTGAAAATAACCAAGAGAGAAAACTAGTTAACACAGATGCACATAAAAACAGTACAAGCTCATTGAGCAAATACTATATAGTAGGTAGCCTAGTGGTTAGAGCATTGGGCCAGTAACCGAAAGGTTGCTAGATCGAATCCACGAGCTGACTTGGTAAAAATATTTTGTTCTGCCCCTGAACAAGGGAGTGAATAAGAATGTTCCTAATGTTCTTAACTGACTTGCCTAGTTAAATAAAAGGTTTGAAAGTACACTGCTCAAAAAAATAAAGGAACACTAAAATAACACATCCCAGATCTGAATGAATGAAATATTCTTATTAAATACTTTTCTCTTTACATAGTTGAATGTGCTGACAACAAAATCACACAAAAATTATCAATGGAAATTAAATGTATCAACCCATGGAGGTCTGGATTTGGAGTCACACTCAAAATTAAAGTGGAAAACCACACTACAGGCTGATCCAACTTTGATGTAATGTCCTTAAAACAAGTAAAAATTAGGCTCAGTAGTGTGTGTGGACTCCATGTGCCTGTATGACCTCCCTACAACGCCTGGGCATGCTCCTGATGAGGTGGCTGATGGTCTCCTGAGGGATCTCCTCCCAGACCTGGACTAAAGCATCCGCCATCTCCTGGACAGTCTGTGGTGCAACGTGGCGTTGGTGGATGGAGCGAAACATGATGTCCCAGATGTGCTCAATTCGATTCAGGTCTGGGGAACGGGCGGGCCAGTCCATAGCATCAATGCCTTCCTCTTGCAGGAACTGCTGACACACTCCAGCCACATGAGGTCTAGCATCGTCTTGCATTAGGAGGAACCCAGGGCCAACCGCACCAGCATATGGTCTTACAAGGGGTCTGAGGATCTCATCTCGGTACCTAATGGCAGTCAGGCTACCTCTGGCGAGCACATGGAGGGCTGTGCGGCCCCCCAAAGAAATGCCACCCCACACCATGACTGACCCACCGCCAAACCGGTCATGCTGGAGGATGTTGCAGGCAGCAGAACGTTCTCCACTGCGTCTCCAGACTGTCACGTGTGAACCTGCTTTCATATGTGAAAAGCACAGGGCGCCAGTGGCGAATATGCCAATCTTGGTGTTCTCTGGCAAATACCAAACATCCTGCATGGTGTTGGGCTGTAAGCACAACCCCCACCTGTGGACGCCAGGCCCTCATACCACCCGCATGTAGTCTGTTTCTGACCGTTTGAGCAGACACATGCACATTTGTGGCCTGCTGGAGGTCATTTTGCAGGGCTCTGGCAGTGCTCCTCCTTGCACAAAGGCGGAGGTAGCGGTCCTGCTGCTGGGTTGTTGCCCTCCTACGGCCTCCTCCACGTCTCCTGATGTACCGGCCTGTCTCCTGGTAGCGCCTCCATTCTCTGGACACTACGCTGACAGACACAGCAAACCTTGCCACAGTTCGCATTGATGTGCCATCCTGGATGAGCTGCACTACCTGAGCCACTTGTGTGGGTTGTAGACACAGTCTCATGCTACCACTAGAGTGAAAGCACCGCCAGCAATCAAAAGTGACAAAAACATCAGCCAGGAAGCATAGGAACTGAGAAGTGGTCTGTGGTCACCACCTGCAGAACCACTCCTTTATTGGGGGTGTCTTGCTAATTGCCTATAATTTCCACCTGTTGTCTATTCCATTTGCACAACAGCATGTGAAATTTACTGTCAATCAGTGTTGCTTCCTAAATGGACAGTTTGATTTCACAAAAGTGTGATGACTTGGAGTTACATTGTGTTGTTTAAGTGTTCCCTTTATTTTTTTGTTGAGTATATATATATATATATATATATGATAAACTGGGATTGTAAATACCAAAAGTGCAGTGTACAACACAACTGCCATGGGAAGAGAGCCTCATTGCCCACGAAAAAATTATGGGGTAGGCCTACTACTCGCATGGTATAATCCTGATTCACACACCACCGCAATACAAAAGAACAAAACACTTGAAATGTAATACGAACAAGTTCTCATTTACAACTGCGACCCGGCAAAGATAACGCAAAGCAGTGCGACAACATTACATTACATTTAAGTCATTTAGCAGACGCTCTTATCCAGAGTTACAAACGTACAGTCAATAACACAAAATAAAAATAGAAAAATCTATGTAAGTTACAGTGTGCAAATGTAGACGAGTAGGGTAGTAGGCCAACTAAAAACAGCAACAAATTGCTAGCTAGTTAATCAGCTACTTCGCAACTTACAGGTAGAAAGTCACCATGACCGAGTTATAACGATGGTCACTTCTACATTTGCACACACTAACTTATAGATTTTAATTTTGTGTTATTGACTGCACGTTTGTAACTGTTTTTGTCGTACTGCTTTGCTTTATCTTAGCCGGGTCGCAGTTGTAAATGAGAACTAAGTTTAAGTTTGCCCAAACAAATTATCGATGTTATCAATGTCCACAACGTCGGTCTAGTAAAACTACCAAATTGGGCCTTTACTTGATGCACACCCTTTAACATTTACTACCAGTCCAATCAGCATCGTGTGCGCTGATAATACGGATGATTTCCTATATTTCCCGTCTACACTGACAACACGTGGTTAATCAATGAATAACCAAGCCAAAGTCGTTTAGATACTTAAAGCGAGTTATATTAATTTCTCACGTAGGTAGCTAGCTATGATTTCAGTGTCCCAGTGATAATGCAAATTATACGTTAGTGTTCTCACTAAAGTTAGTTAGCTAACGGCAACTAAGTTAACGTTCGCATATGTCGTGTGTGTCTCATCTAAAAAACAATTAAATGTGTTATAGTCCACGTAGATAACCTACTTCGCTAGCATCTGTTCACTCAATCTTCGGCAACATCTTGTTAGTTAGCAAACTTCGTTTACGTTAGCTAATAATATCAACGATAGCTATGTTTGCTAGATGCAGAACACAACTGACCAACTTGGTCCGTTAGTTACATAACGTTAATCATCTGACATTAAGTTACTGTTACAAGTCAACTTATCCATTGAGACAAAGAGCTAGCCAGCTAACGTTGGCTAGCCGGATAAGCAAGCACATTGTGTTTGCCAACATCAGCTAGCTAGCTTAATTAGCAGATGTGGCAAACGTCAGCCAGCTAATGTTAGCTAACGTCAACGCTCAGAAGGCCATATGTTAGTTAGCCAACGACAGAAAAACAAGCTAACGTTTGTAACGTAAACAAATGTAACTAAGCCAACAATTCTATAAACACTAGTCAGCTGGTCAATGCACTAGCGATCGATTAGTCACGTTATTGTCAATGGAAATACATTGTCAACAAAGTAACTAGCTAACGTTAGCTAACCTAACGGCTAGGTAATTTAACTATGCATGTGTGAATGAATGACCAGGTACCGTAACTAGCCAAATAGTGTTAGTTAACTTTGACTAGTTCATATAAAAACGTTAGCATGACAATGTTCTCGGAGTACATCATCCACAAACTCGAAATGAGTAAGCCATGTTAAACGATAATAGATGGTCATTTTCACTAACCAACTCTACTTTGAGATGGGACCATCCAACTGTTCCTAGCTGGCGAACATTAGCCAACACTACTGTAGTACGTTAGCTTGTTTGCTCACGTTAACTACGACGCCTAACGGGTAGTCGCACACTTTTTAGCTTACTAATGTGTCCTAAATATCGCCGATTCTTTGCAATATGTTAAAAAAACGTACCATGGTTCCCAAAATGTATTTGTGATATTCATTCCTTTTTGGTTGCTCGCCTTCCAGTTCGGTTTGATTTTTCAAAATAAAATGGCGACTGTCATCATCCCCGCGCGCACAGTGCAGTTTTCACTTTAGTGCTCGAGCCCGGGCTCGCGTCACTATAATTGTGCATGCCATGCTTCTACATGAGCTAAATAGAAAACGAGATCAATTGATAATACATTTATCCTAAATGTACTTGGGCCATGCACCTAATACCATCCACCAAAAATAGTTTGAATGTAACAACAGTCCATGTAGATATACCCATAGGGCTGATTCTGATCATATGGCAACTTCATTGTAATCTCTGTATATTTAGTTTCACGATTATCTTTTCTAAAAGAGGACTATAATAACAGTATATTGTTTGGTTTCCAGGCCCCCCTAGTTCATACTCCGTCAGTGTCACTGTTCACAGCGCTGAAATTACAGATGGGTTGGAGATGGCCCCATTTGGTTGGGCTGAGAACAGCTTCTGACATATTGCTTACACCAGTCATGGACTGTTTTAAGGCTGTCCAGACTCCATGCCTTTCAAATCAGTGAGCACGGAAGAGATTGAGAAAAGGGGCACAGCAACAATTTAGTATCTTGGGACTCTGTGTCCCCCTACTGCTGAAATATGGAACTCCAACACAAGGCACATTACATTTGTGCACTGTTGCGTAATGATGACCAACCTGCTATATGTAAGTTTGGTACTATGAAAACCTCTAGCACCGTTTGATCTCCAAGCATGCACATTGTAGATGGAAATAAAATGTTAAAAAATTATTGCTTTACATTAGCTCTCACAGTAGTCATTGGTGACAGACGTTCATTCATGTGATCCAAGCCTAGCTACCACACCAAAGGCATTTGTCAAGGAAATATCTTACCCAGTCTTATTGATGCAGGTTAGTGGTTGAGAATAAGGAAAACATCACTTTAAAATATGTCATTATTTACAAGCCACATTGGGATACAGAAATAAACATTCAAAGAGTCATTGCAATGGGTTAGTGTCAAGACAAGCTTAATGTTTTCAATGATTGAAATAAACTATTATAGACATTCAACCAAACAGCAGACTGGAAATAGACACCATAACCAACACTTCCCACAAATGTAAAAATAGTCTAAAATTCAGTTAAATACTGTACAATTAACAGTAGTCTACTGGAGGACAAGACTTTGCCAGAAGGCCAGTCATGCCATGCATGATCAAACATGTTGGGACGATGAAAAGTGAAACTGTTTTGTTGAAAGTAACTAAAAAGCAACTCATGAGCTTCACCCTTTCAGAAGCTTAGACTTTTTGTTATTGTGGTTTTACAGGGCCTGGGAATAGAATTGGAAGTCAAGCTTCTCTGAATGAATCTCTCCTCAGCATCTTGTTGTGGCTCTATACTCCAGAAATGATACAATGACTGAGGTTAAAGTGCAGACTACCAGCTTTAATTTTAGGGTATTTCCATCAATATCAGGTGAACCATTTAGAAATTACAGCACTTTCTGTGTATAGTCCACCCATTTTAGGGGACCAAAACTATTGGGACAAATTCATGTGTATTAAAGAAGTCAAAAGTTTAGTATTTGCTCCCATATTCCTAGCGCGCAATGATTAAATCAAGCTTGTGAATCTACAAACTTGTTGGATGTTTTTACTGTTTGTTTTGGTTAAGTTTCAGATTATTTTGTGCCCAATAGAAATGAATGGTAAATCATGTAGTGTCATTTTAGAATACATTTAATTGTAAATAAGAACTGACCGTTTCTAAACACTTCCATACTGAACAAAAATAACACAAAACAATGTCAAAGATTTTACTGAGTTACAGTTCATATAAGGGAATCAGAAATTGAAATAAATTCATTAGGCCCTTATTTATGGATTTCACATGACTGGGCGCAGCCATGGATGGCCCTGGGAGGGTATAGGCCCACGCACTTGGGAGCCATGCTCAGCCAATAAGTATTTGCTTTTCCCTACAAAGGCCTTTATTACAGACAAAAATACTCATCACCCACTCAGACGATCCTGCAGGAGAAGAAGCCGGATGTGAAGGTCCTGGGCTGGTTACACCTTTCAGGTGGATGGATTATCTTGGTAAAGGAGAAATGCTCACTAATAGGGATGCAAACAGGTTCGTGGTCCAAATTTGAGAGAAATAAGATTTTTGTGCATATGGAACATTTCTGTGATTTTATATTTCAGCTCATGAAACATGGGACATTAATGTGGATGCTACCCCGATTACGGATATTCCTGAATGAATTGTGAATAATTAAGAGTGAGAAAGTTAGATGCACAAATAATATACCCTCAAGACATGCTAACCTTTCACCATTTTAATGGGTAAATGATATGTGCGTCTGACTTTCACACTCATTCAAAATGATCCGTAATCATGGTAACGTCCACATTAATGTAGAAGTGTTTGGAAATATCCTATTCTTATTTACAATAAAAGTGACTCCAAAATGACAATACATTATTTAGCATTAGTTTCTATGGGGCACAAAATAATCTGAAACACAAACAACAAACAGCAAATGCATCCAACAAGTTTGTAGTCATAAGCTTGATGTAATCATTGCGTGCTATCAATATGGGACTAAGTAAACTTGAGACTACTTTAATACACAAGTGAATTAGTTCCAATACTTTTGATCCCCTAAAAATGTGTGTGTGTATGTGTGGGGGGGGGGGGGGGGGGGGAGACCATGTACACCAAGTGCTGTAATTTCTAAACGGTTCACCCGATATGGATGAAAATACCATCAAATTAAAGCTGACTAACCTCAGTTACTGTATCATTTCAAATCCAAAGTGATGGAGTACAGAGCCAAAACAAAGAAAAACAATTCACTGTCCCAATACTTTTGGAGTTCAAGCACAATGGCTAAATACAGTAGGGAGCCAGGCAGATGGCACCATGAGCATGAGGGTGTGGATTAAAAGTCAATTCATGATGGGAACTCAGTTGTCACAAATACTTGAAGGGGGGGCATCTAAAGCTATTTGATATGCTTAAATCTGAAAGTTAGTGCAATATGCCTTGGCAGATAGCATATAAGAATGGTGAGGATTTAGTAGATGGTTCAACTTCACGTGGGGTCACCTCTGTTGGCATGCTCTTTGCTAAATGCAGAAATAGGATTTGTATTATAGGATCTGCATTTCTACTAAATGCAGAAATAGGATTTGTATTCAAGAGGTTGCTTCTTTTGAACCACTCTACAGAACCACTCTGTAGCACAATGTCCACAAAATAAATATTTCAAAGTTCTTAGTCTAGAAACAGCCACCACCAAAGAGCCCTGAGCAGTTGTAATATAGTACTGCAGTCCACCATCCACTTATTGAAGTGACGACGATTGACAACATGTATGAACAAACTTCCCAATAAAAGTTGGGCAGACAGGCAGGAGTCAAGCTCACAACTAAAGGGGTTTCCTAGTAACACTCGTAATACCAATGCACCTTTTTTTTAATGTAAATAAAATCAATGATCAGAAAGTGTCAACGATGATGGGTCATTTCATGTTGCTTATGGAAAATAAAAACATTTAAGAAAGAGAATGTGTCCCTGAGAAAGACACCAACAGGAGCAATCTCTCATTTCACCCATTCATTTTTGGCATTATCACCAACAAAAAAAGACCAATTCAAAATCCAACTGAGGTCTTTCATGCAAAGGATATAGTGATAGGGAAAATAAACATACAATAACTAGATTAGTAGCCATAATTACACTTTGAACAATTATAAAATGATCAGTTTCACTTAAGACACATTTATATAAAAAATTAAAAAATCAAATTCATACTAACGAGTAAGACAAATATTCTTTGATAATATCAATCTTTGCAGACCTAGAAGATCTCCCAAACATTTCAAATCTAATTTAGGTCCACTTGTTAGTAGATTTTTGCTTAAATCCACCCAATACAAATGTGATAGAGGCAACAAATACAACCGGTTTGCGAATATAAAAAAATAAATCACACACCCGTCACATTAACCATTGTAACAGGATTGTCATATTAAAGCCATTAACTTTTTTCACAATACATAATTCAATACCAGCAAAAGAAAAACAATAAAACACAAACACCAAAAGAGAAATTTAAATAAATTAACAATAACTTATATTTTCTGAAAATACATTCTGTACATTTGCAACTTGATATCTTTTTGCAATTTCAAAAGCCTTTCATAATAACAGCACTTTCAAGCTCCTGCCCTCATTTGACCAATAGGTGGCACCAAAGGAACACATTTGATATGGTCAGTGATCCAACTATAGAGCAATGAGGATTCATAACCCCTTCAGTAAACAGAAGTAGTAAACTTAATGCGTTGGGAGAGGTATTCTTGGAATGGCTTAATGCATTAGCGACAGATAGCTTTTACATACTGCGAGGCTGAGGTGCCTGGAGTGCTGCATCAAAATATACCCCCCTCTCAAATTCAATCACTGGTGATTGTAACAAGAGGGTAGACAAAAGGATAATATGAATATGCACTTCAGCACCATTTAAAATGAGTTCAAACACCATAGTGTCATTCTTGATCTCAAGTCAGACCAAACCAACACATGACAATGTCCCAAAGAGTGGTGATAAACTCTGGTAGCAGAAAGCAGCCTCTTCACTTGCCATTCTTGGCTTAAACAACAATATTTGCTTGTTGTGGCATAATAACTAGTGTTGGTTGGAAGGGCTAGTGCAAGCATAAGGTAAAAAGCAACAGCCAAAATAGATACGACAGCACATGGCTCAGATGCAAATGTTGTTCTATCAAACGCCATTTAAATTCCCAATGTCATGCGTCTTTGTACAATCCTGTGTTGTTGCGGTGCTTCAATTCTGAAACAAAGCAATATTTACTGTATAGCTCTTGATGGCCAGATCATATACAATCCAATGTCATTGCTGAGGATCCATGCAGTTTCTTTTTTCTTTTTACAGCGCACCATCACTTCACCATGGGAAACTGTGTGCTTTCTTCTGTAAATCCATTATCTTGTTATCCAATTATAGGGCTGTCAAACGATAAAATAAATTGAGTTAATTCCAGGATTTACTGTGATTAATCATGACTAAATCACAAATTCAGAATATGCTCAAATTGAGCTGTAATTTTATATTTTTTTTATATGAAAAGCATTACAAGAATATTGAAGTCTTGAATTTGTCCAAAGTAATGGTTAGCCAAATCAGGTAAATTGATAAAGCACACTTTCTTTAACCTAAATGTCAACTTGTTTGGACATTGCATCGTTGTTTTTATCTGTATAGATTATGTATGTTTCAGTTTATTTTGAACGCTTTCAGACAATGCGATTAATCACACAAAAAATGTAATAAAATGAGCGCACTAAAATTAACTCAGGTTAACTGATTAACTCTGAAAGCCCTCCATCCAATACTTCCACATCAAGCATGTGGCCATTAATGTGTCAGGTCAATCCATCCAAGCAATGATTCTTGTAAAATGTGAGTCACAACCGAAAGAGTATATGGGCAGGGGGGCGAATTGTCCCTTCTCAAAGTTATTTCTGTAGACATCAGGGTCTTGTGTGCTATAGCAAGAAGTGGTTGTTCCTGCTCAGCTTGAGAATCTTCCTTAGTCTCTGCTTAGCGGTGGCCATACCTTTCTTAGGACGTTTTCCTGAGGAGAAAAACATTACACAGAGATCAATAAAAAAAGGATGAGCGAGAGAGGAATAAAGCTATGCTAATTCCAGCTACTACTCCAATAGATTAGCTAGATAAAATGTATAAATATGGAGTCAAACCTTTAGTAGCTTGATTACTGATGGGTGGGGTGTTTGGTGCGGGCCTCTTGAAGGGGTGCCGGGGGGGTGACAGGGAAGTCTCACTGTACTGGTGGTCAGTCCCTGAGCTGGGGTCCAGGCGGAGGGGGCTAGAGGCAGCCTGAGAGGGGCTTTGGTCACCCCAGGCCTCGCTGCTGTTACTGTCACTCCCACTGCTCTGATTGGCCATGAAGTTCTTGTTCTCCTGGATCCTCTGGCTAAGCTCGGCTCGACACTCCTTACGCACATGCTGCTGTGCCCTCCGCTCATCCTAAAGGAAGGGGAGACTATACTTTACATTGGATCTGCTTTTCTTTGAACAAAATCCCAACTTGTTACCTAAAGAGGAATATTAGTAATTCAATTGTTTTAATTTTATTTCACCTTTATTTAACCAGGTAAGCTAGTTGAGAACAAGTTCTCCGTTGCAAATGCGACCTGGCCAAGATAAAGCATAGGAGTTCGACACATACAACAACACAGAGTTACACATGGAATGAACGAAACATACAGTCAATAATACAGTAGGAAAAAAAGTCTATATACAGTGAGTGCAAATAAGGTCAAATAAGGGAGTTAAGGCAATAAAGTTTGTTCCAGTCAGTGGCAGCAGAGAACTGGAAGGAAAGGCGACCAAAGGAGGAAATCAAATCAAATCAAATCAAATTTTATTTGTCACATACACATGGTTAGCAGATGTTAATGCGAGTGTAGCGAAATGCTTGTGCTTCTAGTTCCGACAATGCAGTGATAACCAACAAGTAATCTAACTAACAATTCCAAAACTACTGTCTTATACACAGTGTAAGGGGATAAGGAACATGTACATAAGGATATATGAATGAGTGATGGTACAGAGCAGCATACAGTAGATGGTATCGAGTACAGTATATACATATGAGATGAGTGTGTAGACAAAGTAAACAAAGTGGCATAGTTAAAGTGGCTAGTGATACATGTGTTACATAAGGATGCAGTCGATGATGTAGAGTACAGTATATACATATGCATATGAGATGAATAATGTAGGGTAAGTAACATTATATAAGGTAGCATTGTTTAAAGTGGCTAGTGATATATTTACATCATTTCCCATCAATTCCCATTATTAAAATGGCTGGAGTTGGGTCAGTGTCAATGACAGTGTGTTGGCAGCAGCCACTCAGTGTTAGTGGTGGCTGTTTAACAGTCTGATGGCCTTGAGATAGAAGCTGTTTTTCAGTCTCTCGGTCCCAGCTTTGATGCACCTGTACTGACCTCGCCTTCTGGATGATAGCGGGGTGAACAGGCAGTGGTTCGGGTGGTTGATGTCCTTGATGATCTTTATGGCCTTCCTGTAACAACGGGTGGTGTAGGTGTCCTGGAGGGCAGGTATTTTGCCCCCGGTGATGCGTTGTGCAGTCCTCACTACCCTCTGGAGAGCCTTACGGTTGAGGGCGGGGCAGTTGCCGTACCAGGCGGTGATACAGCCCGCCAGGATGCTCTCGATTGTGCATCTGTAGAAGTTTGTGAGTGCTTTTGGTGACAAGCCGAATTTCTTCAGCCTCCTGAGGTTGAATAGGCGCTGCTGCGCCTTCTTCACGACGCTGTCAGTGTGAGTGGACCAATTCAGTTTGTCTGTGATGTGTATGCCGAGGAACTTAAAACTAGCTACCCTCTCCACTACTGTTCCATCGATGTGGATAGGGGGGTGTTCCCTCTGCTGTTTCCTGAAGTCCACAATCATCTCCTTAGTTTTGTTGACGTTGAGTGTGAGGTTATTTTCCTGACACCACACTCCGAGGGCCCCCTCACCTCCTCCCTGTAGGCCGTCTCGTCGTTGTTGGTAATCAAGCCTACCACTGTTGTGTCGTCCGCAAACTTGATGATTGAGTTGGAGGCGTGCGTGGCCACGCAGTCGTGGGTGAACAGGGAGTACAGGAGAGGGCTCAGAACGCACCCTTGTGGGGCCCCCGTGTTGAGGATCAGCGGGGAGGAGATGTTGTTGCCTACCCTCACCACCTGGGGGCGGCCCGTCAGGAAGTCCAGTACCCAGTTGCACAGGGCGGGGTCGAGACCCAGGGTCTCGAGCTTGATGACGAGCTTGGAGGGTACTATGGTGTTGAATGCCGAGCTGTAGTCGATGAACAGCATTCTCACATAGGTATTCCTCTTGTCCAGGTGGGTTAGGGCAGTGTGCAGTGTGGTTGAGATTGCATCGTCTGTGGACCTATTTGGGCGGTAAGCAAATTGGAGTGGGTCTAGGGTGTCAGGTAGGGTGGAGGTGATATGGTCCTTGACTAGTCTCTCAAAGCACTTCATGATGACGGAAGTGAGTGCTACGGGGCGGTAGTCGTTTAGCTCAGTTACCTTAGCTTTCTTGGGAACAAGAACAATGGTGGCCCTCTTGAAGCATGTGGGAACAGCAGACTGGTATAGGGATTGATTGAATATGTCCGTAAACACACCGGCCAGCTGGTCTGCGCATGCTCTGAGGGCGCGGCTGGGGATGCCATCTGGGCCTGCAGCCTTGCGAGGGTTAACACGTTTAAATGGAATTGGAATTGGCTTTGGGGGTGACCAGTGAGATATACCTGCTGGAGCGTGTGCTACAAGTGGGTGCTGCTATGGTGACCAGCGAGCTGAGATAGGGCGGGGCTTTACCTAGTAGAGACTTGTAGATAACCTGTAGCCAGTGGGTTTGGCGACGAGTATGAAGCGAGGGCCAGCCAATGAGAGCGTACAGGTCGCAGTGGTGGGTAGTGTATGGGGCTTTGGTGACAAAACGGATGGCACTGTGATAAACTACATCCAGTTTGCTGAGTAGAGGGTTGGTGGCTATTTTATAGATGACATCGCCGAAGTCTAGGATCGGTAGGATGGTCAGTTTTACGAGGGTATGTTCGGCAGCATGAGTGAAGGAAGCTTTGTTGCGAAATAGGAAGCCAATTCAAGATGACATTTTTGATTGGAGATGCTTAATGTGAGTTTGGAAGGAGAATTTACAGTCTAGCCAGACACTTAGGTATTTATTTGCATTTAAGAGCAGTTGGAGGCCACGGAAGGAGAGTTGTATGGCATTGAAGCTCGTCTAGAGGTTAGTTAACACAGTGTCCAAAGAAGAGACAGAAGTATACAGAATGGTGTCGTCTGCGTAGAGGTAGATCAGAGAAACACCAGCAGCAAGAGCGACATCATACAGAGAAGAGAGTCGGCCCGAGAATTGAACCCTGTGGCACCCCCATAGAGACTTCCAGAGGTCCGGACAACAGGCCCTCCGATTTGACATACTGAGCTCTATCAGAGAAGTAGTTGGTGAACCAGGTGAGGCAATCATTTGAGAAACCAAGGCTGTTGAGTCTGCCAATAAGAATGTGTTGATTGACAGAGTTGAAAGCCTTGGCCAGGTCGATGAATACAGCTGCACAGTAATGTCTCTTATCGATGGCGGTTATGATATCGTTAAGGACCTTGAACGTGGCTGAGGTGCACCCATGACCAGCTCGGAAACCAGATTGCATAGCAGAGAAGGTATGATGTGATTCAAAATGGTCAGTAATCTGTTAACTTGGCTTTTTTTGGGTGGGTTGCTGTGGAGGGTGCCGAGCAGTTGACCGGGGTAAGGGTAGCCAGGTGGAAAGCATGGCCAGCCATACAGAAATGCTTATTAAAATGATCAATTATAGTGGATTTGTCAGTTGTAACAGTGTTTTTTAGCCTCAGAGCAGTGGGTAGCTGGGATAAGGTGCTCTTATTCTCAATGGACTTTAGTGTCCCAGAGTTTGTACTGCAGGATGCAAATTTCTGTTTAAAAAAGCTAGCCTTAGCTTTCCTAACTGTCTGTGTATATTGGTTCCTAACTTCCCTGAAAAGTTGCATATCACGGGGGCTATTCAATGCTAATGCAGAACGCCACAGGATGTTCTTGTGCTGGTCAAGGGCTATATCTATTCCTGGTTCTACATTTTTTGAACGGGCCATGCCTATTTAAGATGGTGAGGGAGGCACTTTTAAAGAATAACCAGGTATCCTCGACTGTCGGGATGAGGTCAATGTCGTTCCAGGATACCCCGGCCAGGTCGATTAGAAAGACCTGCTTGCAGAAGTGTTTTAGGGAGCGCTTGACAGTGATGAGGGGTGTTCGTTTGCTCGCAGACCCATTATGGATGCAGGCAGTGATCGCTAAGATCTTGGTTGAAAACAGCAGAGGTGTATTTGGAGGGTGAGTTAGTTAGGATGCTATCTATGAGGGTGCCCGTGTTTATGGATTTGGGGTTGAATCTGGTAGGTTCATTGATAAATTGTGTGAGATTGAGGGCATCAAGCTTAGATTGTAGAATGACTGGGGTGTTAAGCATGTCCCAGTTTCGGTCATCATGTAGCACGAGCTCAGAAGATAGATGGGGGTAAATTAATTCACATATGGTATCGAGGGTACAGCTGGGGGCAGAGGGAGGTCTATAGCAAGCAGCAACAGTGAGAGACTTGTTTCTGGAAAGGTTCATTTTTAGTAGTAGAAGCTCAAATTGTTTGGGTACAGATCTGGATAGTAAGACAGAACTCTGCAGGTTATCTTTGCAGTAAATTGCAACACCGCCCCCTTTGGCAGTTCTATCTTGTCGGAAAATGTTATAGTTAGGAATGGAAATTAAGGTTTTTGGTGGTCTTCCTAAGCCAGGATTCAGACACTGCTAGGACATCCAGATTGTTTTATTCACTGCCCTAGCACACTCAACCAAACTTAGGGAGGAAGCTTCTAATGTTAACATGCATGAAACCAAGGCTTTTACGGTTGCAGAAGTCAACAAATGAGAGAGACTGGGGGATGGGAGTGGAGGTAGACACTGCAGGGCCTGGGTTAACCTCTACATCACCAGAGGAACAGAGGAGGAGTAGGATAAGGGTACGGCTACAGGCTAGCAGAAGTGGACGCCTAGTACGTTCAGAACAGAGAGTAAAAGGAGCAGATTTCTGCATATTGTGATAATGAAAGAGATATAGTCTCTAGATATACCATTTAAACCAGGTGATGTCACTGCATGTGTGGGGGGTGGAACTAAATTGTTAGCCGAGGCGTGTTGAGCAGTGCTAGAGGCTCTACAGTGAAATAACACAATAGTTACAAACCAGAACAGAAATCGACACGGCATGGTGACATTAGGGAAAGGCATGCATAGCCGGGTGATCATACAAGTCCAGTGCGTGGCTTCAGGCAGCTAGCGGCACGGGGCTAGCAGGCTAACAGAAAGGCCTTAGAGGGATGACGCGGTGTTATGGCCCCCTTATGCAGTTACATCAGCGGACAGATCAGCAGGGCTCTGTGAGGTAAACCAGGCCAATTGGCAAAATATGTATAGTGGCCGAAGACATATGTCCGAAGGGCCTCTTAAGCCAGCAGTCCAATATGCTTTAGATAGCTTGCAGGCCGCAGATAAGCAGCTGTGCGTTCAGGGGTCATTAGCTGCTATAATTCCAGGTGAAAAAAAAAAAAAATCATTAAAAAATGTAAAAATATATTTAAAAAATAGGTTCAGAGCTTGCGGTAGGAATCCGGAGATATCGAGAAGAATAAGTCCGACTAGCTCTGGTTTGAGTCGCGCTGTACAGACTGGCGAGAGTTGTCCGGGATAAAGGTAGCTGATGACCGCTAGCAAAGGATAGCTGACTGCTAGCTAGTGGCTTCGGAATGTATTCGATGGGCCTCGTAAGCCAACAGTCCGTTGTGCTTTAGACAGCTAGCATTCAGGGGACGTTAGCTGCGAAGGTCAGAAGATGAGAAGGTTCAGAGCTTGCGATAGGAATCCGGGGATATGGAGAGAAAAATAGGTCCGGTATGCTCTGGTTGAATCGCATTGTTCAAACTGGCGAGAGCTTTCTGAGCTAAAGGTTAGCTGATGACCGTTAGCTGATGACCGTTAGCTGGCTAGTTTATGTTGGAGAGATTCCAGTAATAGAGGCAAAGAAAAATACGTTAGAGAAAAAGCAGGTCCACACCACATTGGGTGAGGCGGGTTGCAGGAGAGTATTTTGAAGTAAGGGTTTAGATTTTGTTTTTAAAGATATGCGAAGAAAAATATATACAAATATATATACAAATATATATACATGGGACACGACAAAACGAAGGACAAATACATCTGACTGCTACGTCATCTTGGATCCAGCGGACGGATCAGCAGGAATACAGAGAGTGATTCTGATGTAGTCTCAAATTAGAGACATCAGACTCAGTCTCAGCATGTGCAGGCATGACCCATTCACTCTTGAATATAATTATTACCTGACAGGTCAGTGTGGAGTTGCTGTCTGAATCATCCCCTGACACAGGCTCTTTTCCACCTACAGGACAAACACAGAGAAATTTGACTATCTGAAATTGATTGAATTAGGGGCTTAGTCAAATTGAAATCTTGAAGTTTATAAGCATTTCAGGACTGGAGTGTACCACTGTCGGGGGACTGATAAGCCAGGCTGGACCACCAGGGCTCCTGGGCAGTGCCGCTCTCCTCTGGTCGCTGAGGATAAAGCAGCCCTGCCATGGACAGCATGCCCTCAACAGCCTCCTCTTCTGTGGTTGGAGAGATAGGGCATTGTCTGCAAACAAGTGTAGGGACAACTTAATGAATCTCTTAACTCAACTGGATAATGAATTAATCATGCACTGTATGAACTAATTTCCCCCATTGTATTTGTATTGCATTGGATTGATGCATACAGAATCCTTAGAACAAGAATGCCACTTGGTCCATTCATCCATGCTTCCTGTACCCTTTGAGTAGTTTGTGAAAGTGGTAAAGGGCCTGGCTGGCCTGGTGTAGGTCCTTCACACTGCCTCGCGCCATCCTGCAATGCTCCGTATCCTCCCTTTCCTCCTTGGAGCTCCCCGAATCTTCCCCCGAGGAGTCCTTTGTCTGCACAGTCACACAGATGTGTCAGCCTTTATAACTTAAACAGTTCTGTGTGAAGGAGAGACAGGGCCTTGGTGAGGAAGTGGGATTAGCTACCTGCAAAGAGCAACGTTCTTCGGACTCAGAGTCTGAAATGTCGGAGTACACTACGGCTCCTTTCCTGAGATCGGAATTCACTCTTTCGAAATAGTCTGAGTAGGAACAAGAGAAGGATGAATTAAATATTTGCACCTAAATGTTAGGTGAAATTCTGGTGCATTCAAAGATGAGCCTACCGAAAACAGTTGATTGACAGCTGGTGACTTGACCAGTTAGACTCACTGCTGAGGGGGCTGGGTTTCTCCTCTCTCTCGTGGTCTTGGTGCTGTTCCAGCTTGATGTCATTGAGCTCGGTCTTCACCAGGACCCCTTCCTTCTGGTGGTCGCCAGTCCTTTTACCGTCCCGCACCGGACTACTCTTCACACTTGTATGACAACGCTCATCTCTGTGCACACATACACACAATAGTAAGAGGAGAAAAAGCCTAGACGGCAAACAAATTACAGCATATGGCATTTAGGTTATTATTTAGGTTCAAGTTTATTTAAGTGATGAGTTGAAACATGTAAAGATCGCATAGCGCAGGTGGTACATCCTAACATGTTAAGGTTGTTACAACGGCAGCTCTGAGTTGTAACATGAAACCGCTCCAGCCAATAAGTTGAGCAGTGCAGAGCATCGTCAAAGCCAGTTGGAGGTGTTGGGTGTTGAGTAGGTGGTGAGTTCTTCCAGTTCACCTAATAATCCTGCCATTGCACATCACCAGAAGGAGGTTGTTGTCCAGGCTCCTCTCCACCGCTGCAGCAGACGCCATGGATGTCTTGTTGAACTTGGCCATCACCGTGGAGCTGAATGGAACATCCTGAGAAAAGGGAAAAGAGATTTACTTTAACAAAAATGTATAATTAACCTAGCCTCAGTGCATGTCCTCCAAGACATGGATAAACCAGGAGAAATGTAGTCATTGTAAATAAGAATTTATTAACTGACTTGCCTAGTTAAATAAAATAATTTTAAAAAAACTATGGGTTACACAAGCAGCATGGGGGAGAGGGTCGTGTGTCAATGCCCTCACCTCCTCAAAGGGTCCCACCTCCAGCCTCTTGAGCACTTGTCGCGTGTGCAGCTCCAGGATCTCCAGGTTGGAGGGGGTCTTGGGCGCATGGTGATGGTGGTGGTGCTGCCGTAGCCGTCTGGCTGTCCTGCGAGCATGATGTCCGGCCTTGTCAAGAGTCGACCGCGTCAGTGGGCATGGTCCACATCCCTGAGATTTCACTGGCTTGCTACCTCCACTCTGCTCCTCCTCCTCCTCCTCCTCCTGTGGTCAAGAGATGCTAGTTAGTACAGAACCACAATGCTACAATATCCAGCTTCAAAAGAAACAGTGCTTTTGACCTGGTATTTATAAAAAGAGAAAGGAAAATATTCAGGGACAGCCAACTTTTACTCAATGAGCACAAATGTTTACAACCAGCTCCAAGTAGGAAGCGTCAGTGTCCTTGTGAGTCAGATAATTTCTTCTCCTTTATGTTCTCACATAACAGCCTGAGGCCCTCTCTCCCCTTACTGTCTCCACGCTGGGCCTTACCTCCAGGTAGCAGATTTCCTTTGTGAGTTCTTTAATCAGATGGTTGGGTCTGATATGGTCCGGGACATCGCTGGCCTGCTCTGTGACCTGAGAGGCAGAGAGCAGGGGGACAATGAGGGGCTTGTACTGTCTTGTCAGCAGATGGTGGTTAGTTTCCCAGACAGATCATACCATCACACCGGATACAACCTGCCCACCATTGGCCTTGAAGGAGCCCAATGTAGATTACATTAGAATCTAGATATTGTGACCAATTGTCCTATTCTGTAGAGTCAGATGTTGCACAGACAAAAGAAGCCAATTTGCCATTGAGAATCTGTTTTTCTGTAGTATCCTACCTCTCGTTTCAGCCAGTTTTTCAGTGCATTAATTAAGGCTTTCACTCCATCTGTTAGGTAGACTGGGGGCCGGCAGTTATCCTCTCGTAACTCTGAGAATCATATGAGAAGGACGTTGAAAAAAAGAACAGAAAGTCACATCACCAAAACAGCAACAAACTCCTCCGCTGAGTGGTATTTCTCTCACCTTTTAGAGTCTCCAGTAGATTATTGGCCACATACCAGCAGATTGCCTCAAAGTAAGGGAATTTGAAGAGGTCCGGAGTCTTTAACCGCCACTCCATTTCATAACACCTGTAGTTGAGGATGCAGCAATGGAGATCAAACACAGCTCCACAGGGCTGAGACCTAGGCTGAACACATTTAAAATACTCAAATGCGGGACAACGGGATGATTTTACGGGACAGTTTAGTAGCTAGCCTCCATTAATATTTTTAAGTATGTGATTGGTTGACGATAAGACATTGACCTATGTCTCTTCTTGCACTGCACAGAATATCAGATCTCAACAACGATTTTAAAAGTGTTTAACATCACCAGTAACACATTCCTATGTTATATGTCTTGTCATAAGCGGGTTGGAATGTCAATTCACATAAAATTAATTGGAATTCTGACTGAAATATATGACAAAACAAACGATTTTTGTAAATTAGTGGCATTTTTAATTCGGGACTAAATGTGGGACTGTCCAGAACAATCCAGAACATGTGGTCACCCTAACAGAGACCCATCCCACTGGGCACAGATGTCAGTTCAATGTCTAGTTTAGACATGTGGACACCCCTTCAAATTAGTGGATTTGGCTATTTCAGCCACATCCGTTGCTGACAGGTGTATAAAATTGAGTGCACAGACATGCAATCGCCATAGACAAGCATTGGCAGTAGAATGAACCATACTGAATAACGCAGTGACGTTCAACATGGCACCGTCATAGGAAGACACCTTGTCAACAAGTCAGTTCATCAAATTTCTGCCCAGCTTGAGCTGCCACGGTCAACTGTAAGTGCTGTTATTGTAAAGTGGAAATGTCTAGGAGCAACAACAGCTTAGCCGCGAAGTGGTAGGACACACAAGCTCACAGAAAAGGACCGAGAGTGCTGAAGTGCCTAAATTTTTGTTGTTGCCTGTCCTCAGTTGCAATACTAACTACCAAGTTTGAAAGCAACATCAGCACAAGAACTTTGTCAGTAACTTGAAAATTGGTTTCCATGGCCGAGCCGCCGCACAGGTAGACGGCAGTGGTTAGAGCATTGGACTTGTAACCGAAAGGTTGCAAGATCGAATCCCCGAGCTGGCAAGGTAGAAATCTGCCTCTGAACAAGGCAGTTAACCCACTGTTCCTAGGCAGTCATTGAAAATAAGAATTTGTTCATAACTGACTATCACTATGCACAGTGGTCCTTCTGTAGCTCAGTTGGTAGAGCATGGCGCTTGTAACGCCAGGGTAGTGGGTTCGATCCCCGGGACCACCCATACGTAGAATGTATGCACACATGACTGTAAGTCGCTTTGGATAAAAGCGTCTGCTAAATGGCATATATTATTATTATTAATTCCAAGCGTTGGCTGGAGTGGTGTAAAGCTCACCGCGATTGGACTCTGGAGCAGTGGAAACGTGTTCTCTGGAGTGACTGCTTCACCATCTGGCAGTCTGACCGATGAATCTGGGTTTGTCGGATGCCAGGAGAACGCTACCTGCCCCAATGCATAGTGCCAACTGTAAAGTTTGGTGGAGGAATAATAATAGTCTGGAGCTGTCTCATGGTTAGGACTAGGTCTCTCAGTTACAGTGAAGGGAATCTTAATGCTACAGCGACATTCTAGACAAATCGGTGCTTCTAACTTTGTGGTAACAGGCCCTTTCCCTGTTTCAGCCTTTATTTAAACAGGGAGTCACACAGATTAAAAATATATATATTTTGCCTTGTATAACATTACAATAAAAACAGAATAATAGAACATACATGTATAAAACAATATAATTCAGCACACAAACATATTTAATAAAAACAATCACATTCAACTGCATAGAGGTCCTCAATCAATCATTTAAACTGCCTGAGTGGCACCAACACATCTAACTGCAGTGAATTCTGCAGATTGCACAGGGGCAGTGTGGAACACAAAACAAAGTCCATACAGAAATAGTTTGTTGAGATCGGTGTAGAAGAACTTGACTGGCTTGCACAGAGCCCTGACCTCAACCCCATCAAACACCTTTGGGATGAATTGGAACACCGACTGCGAGCCAGGCTTAATCACCCCAACATCAGTGCCTGACCTCACTATTGCTCGTGGGTGAATGGAAGCAAGACCCCGCAGCAATGTTCCAACATCTAGTAGAAAGCCTTCCCAGAAGAGTGAAGGCTGTTATAGCAGCAAAGGGGACCATCTCCATATTAATGCCAATGATTTTGGAATGATTTTGGAATGAGATGTTCAACGAGCAAATGTCCACAAACTTTTGGTTATGTAGTGAATATACAGTACCAGTCAAAAGATTGGACTCATTCAAGGGTTTTTCTTTATTTTACTATTTTCTACAAACCAAAAATGTGTTAAACAAATCAAAATATATTTTAGATTCTTCAAAGTAGCCACCCTTTGCCTTGATGACAGCTTTGCACACTCTTGGCATTCTCCCAACTAGCTTCACCTGGAATGCTTTTCCAACAGTCTTGAAGGATTTCCCACATATGCTGAGCACTTGTTGGTCTGCGGTCCAACTCATCCCAAATCCCTCACATCCCTGTTAGTGAGCATTTCTCCTTTGCCAAGACAATCCATCCACCTGACAGGTGTGGCATATCAAGAAGCTGATTAAACAGCATGATAATTACCCAGTTGCAATTTGTGCTGGGAACAAAAAAAGGCCACTAAATTTGTGCAGTTTTGTCCCACAACACCACAGATGTCTCAATATTGAGGGAGCACGCAATTGACATGCTGACTGCAGGAATGTCCCCCAGAGCTGTTGCCAGAGACTTGAATGTTAATTTCACTACCATAAGCAGCCTCCTACGTTGTTTTAGAGAATTTGGCAGTACATCCAACCAGCCTCACAACCGCAGACCACGTGTAACCATGCCAGCCCGGGACCTCCACAGCCGGCTTCTTCATCTGCGGGATCATCTGAGACAAGCCACCCGGACAGCTGATGAAACCGAGGAGTATCTGTCTGTAATAAAGCCCTTTGGGTGGGGGAAAATAAAAAATCTGATTGGCTGGGCCTCGCTCCCAAGTGGGTGAGCATATGCCCTCCCAGGCCCACCTATGGCTGCACCCCTGCCCAGTCATTTGAAATCCATAGATTAGGGCCTAATGATTGTATTTCAAATCGACATATTTTCCTTATATGGATGTTGAAATTGTTGCATGTTGAGTTTATATTTTTGTTCAGTACACACACACACACACACACACACACACACACACACACACACACACACACACACACACACACACACACACACACACACACACACACACACACACACACACACACACACACACACACACACACACACACACACACACACACACACACACACACCTGAAATCCAATCAGTTTTTCACATTGATTCAACACATTTTCTTGTTGTTGAAATGAAGTGGAAACATTGTTTCATCTAGTTTGTGCCAAGTGGGATCACGGTCAAACCATACAGACATTCTACCACTACTTCATCACTGGCCATTAAAAATAAGATAACAGCGGTGTATTTGGCCATTCATTTCATAATGTTATTACTTAGGTTAATACCAATAAGGACAGTTAATAAAATACGCATAGGCCAGGTGGGGCAGTTTTTCAGGTGCTCACCTGAGCTGCATGCCTATGTTGAGGTTGTGGAGAAAGTTCCCACCGAACGCCATGCAATCCTGAGAGGTGAGAACAGCATGGATCCATCCTGGGGAACACAGAGGAGGATGGACCAAATCAACAGCTACCGATGTGGAGCAAAAGGCTAGTAGCACGAGGCAAAAACAGCCTGCCAACTGAAAATAAATCCATCACCCTCTCCAGTTAAGTTTCTCTGAACTCTGCTTTGCATGCAAAAAATTTAAACATTTACTTTTGGAACATTTTGGAATTCTTGTTTTACAGCTGTATATGTTTAAGACACAAAGGGTTTAGGAAAGGATTGTATTATTACACCAGAGGATATATCCTTCCATCTGGCAGCAGTGCAGCCAAACAGGTGTGCCAATGCTGTGCTGGTGGACCCTAAACATAATAAATGCTCTGTCATGGAGGGTGAACATGAAGCTGCTGTGCCCCCAGCAGAGAGGATGGTAGGCGCTCAAGAGATTATATGGATGGCTGATACCAGATGGGGTTCTCTCTCAACCACTGCCTGTCTGCAGGTCGTCTACATACCAGCCTTCAATAGCCCAACACTGACCTTCCCTACCAGGGGGCCTTTGGCTTCCCGTGACAATTAAAGTGTCTGAAATGGTTTATGTTACAACATACATTACCGGTCAAAAGTTTTAGAACACCTTCAAGGGTTTTTCTTTATTTTTACTATTTTCTACATTGTAGAATAATAGTGAAGACATCAACACTATGAAATAACACATATGGAATCATCTAGTAACCAAAAAATGTGTTAAACACATCTAAATATATTTTATATTTGAGATTCTTCAAATAGCCACCCTTTGCCTTGATCACAGCTTTGCACACTCTTGGCACAATCCCCCACTCTTAAAATTCTCTTTAGCTGAACTGTTCTTTCAGTTACATTCATCTACAATGTCAGGAGATAGACTAATACAACAAATATATTTCTATGCACTTAGAAACACATTATTGTTCCCTGGGGAAAATTGTGAAAAAAATTGTGACGCATCCTTACCTTGCAACACCCTGGAAAGCCCACCCAAATGCACATCGAGATTGGGAAAGGGAAAACCTAGTCAGTTGCATCCGCGGCATTTAACCCAACCCCTCTAAATCTGACAGGTGCGGGGGGGCTGCCTTAATCGACGTCCACATCGTCAGCACCCGGGGAGCAGTTGTTGGGGGTTAAATGCCTTGCTCAAGGGTAGAAAGACACATTGCCGGCTCGGGGATCCGAAACGGCAACCTTTCAGTTACTGGCCCAACGCTCTTAAGTGCTAGGCTACCTGCTGCCTCATGGCTACCTTATTTATGAGTGTCATTGATAAACAATGTCTTTACATGGGGATTAACATTGTTTGCATATTAAAGAATGCTGGTTGTGTCCGTTTATAGATGGAGGGCCCGTGTGTGTGTACTGGAGGTCTGTAGGAGCGATTTGACAGGTTGGTGCAGAGGAGCGTGACCCAATATAGACCAGGGCCGGGCAGCTCTCCCAGCAGGGAGCCACTCGTAATCTTAGTGTCTGCTAGCATCATCAGCCCAGAGAGCTTTCACACGCCCCAGCACACCAACTGGGAAAAGCAGCCTTGTGGGAAGCCATGTGGTTTCCCTCTAGTGAAACAAATAAGTTTCACTATAAATAATTTGGAAATCTGCTTTTCTGCCCTGTGATTAGAGAAACTGGATAATATATATATATATAAAATCATACACAGTGCCTTGCAAAAGTATTCATCTCCCTTAGCATTTTTCCTATTTTGTTGCATTACAACCTGTAATTCAAATTGATTTTTATTTGGATTTCATGTAATGGACATTCACAAAATAGTCCAAATTGGTGAAGTGAAATGAAAAAAATAACTTGTTTCAAAAAATTATAAATAATAAAAAACAATAAAAATTAAAAAATGCATATGTATTCACCCCCTTTGCTATGAAGCCCCTAAATAAGATCTGGCACAACTAATTACCTTCAGAAGTCACATAATTAGTTTGATTGCACACAGGTGGACTTTATTTAAGTGTCACATGATCCGTCACCTGATCTCAGTACATATACACACCTGTTCTGAAAGGCCCCAGAGTCTGCAACACCACTAAGCAAGGGGCACCACCAAGCAAGTGGCACCATGAAGACCAAGAAGCTCTCCAAACAGGTCAGGGACAAAGTTGTGGAGAAGTACAGATCAGGATTGGGTTATAAAAAAATATCCAAAACTTTGAACATCCCACAGAGCACCATTAAATCCATTATTAAAAAAATGGAAAGAATATGGCACCACAACAAACCTGCCAAGATAGGGCCGCACACCAAAAGCTCCACAGCGGAGATTGGCGGATCTGTCCATAGGACCACTTTAAGCCGTACACTCCACAGAGCTGGGCTCTGGCATGTGGGAGACTCCCTAAAAATATGTAAGAAGGAACTCTGGTCAGATGAGACTAAAATTGAGCTTTTTGGCCATCAAGGAAAAAGCTATGTCTGGTGCAAACCCAACACCTCTCATCACCCCGAGAACACCATCCCCACAGTGAAGCATGGTGTTGGCAGCATCATGTTATGGGGATGTTTTTCATCGACAGGGACTGGGAAACTGGTCAAAATTGAAGGAAAGATGGAAGGTGCTAAATACAGGGAAATTCTTAAAGGAAACCTGTTTGTCTTCCAGAGATTTGAGACTGCGATGGAGGGTCACCTTCCAGCAGGACAATGACCTTAAGCATACTGCTAAAGCAACACTTGAGTGGTTTAAGTGGAAACATTTAAATGTCTTGGAATGGCCTAGTCAAAGCCCAGAACTCAATCTAATTGAGAATCGGTGGTATGACTTAAAGATTGCAGTACACCTGCAGAACCCATCCAACTTGAAGGAGCTGGAGAAGTTTTGCCTTGAATCATGGGCAAAAATTCCAGTGGCTAGATGTGCCAAGCCTATAGAGACATACCCCAAGAGACTTGCAGCTGTAATTGCTGTAAAAGGTGGCTCTACAAAGTATTGCCTTTGGGGGGGTGAATAGTTATGCACGCTCAAGTTCTGTTTTTTTTGGTCTTATATCTTGCTTGTTTCACAAAAAAAGATTTAGCATTTTCAAAGTGGAAGGCATGTTGTGTAAATCAAAACGACAGAAACCCCCTAATAAAAAAATAAATTTTAGTTCCAGGTTGTAAGGCAACAAAATAAGAAAAATACCATTACATTTACATTTACATTTAAGTCATTTAGCAGACGCTCTTATCCAGAGCGACTTACAAATTGGTGCATTCACCTTATGACATCCAGTGGGACAGTCACTTAACAATAGTGCATCTAAAACTTAGGGGGGGGGTGAGAGGGATTACTTATCCTATCCTAGGTATTCCTTAAAGAGGTGGGGTTTCAGGTGTCTCCGGAAGGTGGTGATTGACTCCGCTGTCCTGGCGTCGTGAGGGAGTTTGTTCCACCATTGGGGGGCCAGGGCAGCGAACAGTTTTGACTGGGCTGAGCGGGAGCTGTACTTCCTCAGTGGTAGGGAGGCGAGCAGGCCAGAGGTGGATGAACGCAGTGCCCTTGTTTGGGTGTAGGGCCTGATCAGAGCCTGGAGGTACTGAGGTGCCGTTCCCCTCACAGCTCCGTAGGCAAGCACCATGGTCTTGTAGCGGATGCGAGCTTCAACTGGAAGCCAGTGGAGAGAACGGAGGAGCGGGGTGACGTGAGAGAACTTGGGAAGGTTGAACACCAGACGGGCTGCGGCGTTCTGGATGAGTTGAAGGGGTTTAATGGCACAGGCAGGGAGCCCAGCCAACAGCGAGTTGCAGTAATCCAGACGGGAGATGACAAGTGCCTGGATTAGGACCTGCGCCGCTTCCTGTGTGAGGCAGGGTCGTACTCTGCGGATGTTGTAGAGCATGAACCTACAGGAACGGGCCACCGCCTTGATGTTGGTTGAGAACGACAGGGTGTTGTCCAGGATCACGCCAAGGTTCTTGGCGCTCTGGGAGGAGGATACAATGGAGTTGTCAACCGTGATGGCGAGATCCTTCCCCGGGAGGAAGAGCAGCTCCGTCTTGCCGAGGTTCAGCTTGAGGTGGTGATCCGTCATCCACACTGATATGTCTGCCAGACATGCAGAGATGCGATACGCCACCTGGTCATCAGAAGGGGGAAAGGAGAAGATTAATTGTGTGTCGTCTGCATAGCAATGATAAGAGAGACCATGTGAGGTTATGACAGAGCCAAGTGACTTGGTGTATAGCGAGAATAGGAGAGGGCCAAGAACAGAGCCCTGGGGGACACCAGTGGTGAGAGCGCGTGGTGAGGAGACAGATTCTCGCCACGCCACCTGGTAGGAGCGACCTGTCAGGTAGGACGCAATCCAAGCGTGGGCCGCGCCGGAGATGCCCAACTCGGAGAGGGTGGAGAGGAGGATCTGATGGTTCACAGTATCGAAGGCAGCCGACAGATCTAGAAGGATGAGAGCAGAGGAGAGAGAGTTAGCTTTAGCAGTGCGGAGCGCCTCCATGATACAGAGGAGAGCAGTCTCAGTTGAATGACTAGTCTTGAAACCTGACTGATTTGGATCAAGAAGGTCATTCAGAGAGAGATAGCGGGAGAGCTGGCCAAGGACGGCACGTTCAAGAGTTTTGGAGAGAAAAGAAAGAAGGGATACTGGTCTGTAATTGTTGACATCGGAGGGATCGAGTGTAGGTTTTTTCAGAAGGGGTGCAACTCTCGCTCTCTTGAAGACGGAAGGGACGTAGCCAGCGGTCAGGGATGAGTTGATGAGTGAGGTGAGGTAAGGGAGAAGGTCTCCGGAAATGGTCTGGAGAAGAGAGGAGGGGATAGGGTCAAGCGGGCAGGTTGTTGGGCGGCCGGCCGTCACAAGACGCGAGATTTCATCTGGAGAGAGAGGGGAGAAAGAGGTCAGAGCACAGGGTAGGGCAGTGTGAGCAGAACCAGCGGTGTCGTTTGACTTAGCAAACGAGGATCGGATGTCGTCGACCTTCTTTTCAAAATGGTTGACGAAGTCATCTGCAGAGAGGGAGGAGGGGGGAGGGGGCGGAGGATTCAGGAGGGAGGAGAAGGTGGCAAAGAGCTTCCTAGGGTTAGAGGCAGATGCTTGGAATTTAGCATGGTAGAAAGTGGCTTTAGCAGCAGAGACAGAGGAGGAAAATGTAGAGAGGAGGGAGTGAAAGGATGCCAGGTCCGCAGGGAGGCGAGTTTTCCTCCATTTCCGCTCGGCTGCCCGGAGCCCTGTTCTGTGAGCTCGCAATGAGTCATCGAGCCACGGAGCGGGAGGGGAGGACCGAGCCGGCCTGGAGGATAGGGAACATAGAGAGTCAAGGGATGCAGAGAGGGAGGAGAGGAGGGTTGAGGAGGCAGAATCAGGAGATAGGTGGGAGAAGGTTTGAGCGGAGGGAAGAGATGATAGGATGGAAGAGGAGAGAGTAGCGGGGGAGAGAGAGCGAAGGTTGGGACGGCGCGATACCATCCGAGTAGGGGCAGTGTGGGAGGTGTTGGATGAGAGCGAGAGGGAAAAGGATACAAGGCAGTGGTCGGAGACTTGGAGGGGAGTTGCAATGAGGTTAGTGGAGGAACAGCATCTAGTAAAGATGAGGTCGAGCGTATTGCCTGCCTTGTGAGTAGGGGGGGAAGGTGAGAGGGTGAGGTCAAAAGAGGAGAGGAGTGGAAAGAAGGAGGCAGAGAGGAAAGAGTCAAAGGTAGACGTGGGGAGGTTAAAATCGCCCAGAACTGTGAGAGGTGAGCCGTCCTCAGGAAAGGAGCTTATCAAGGCATCAAGCTCATTGATGAACTCTCCGAGGGAACCTGGAGGGCGATAAATGATAAGGATGTTAAGCTTGAAAGGGCTAGTAACTGTGACAGCATGGAATTCAAAGGAGGCGATAGACAGATGGATAAGGGGAGAAAGAGAGAATGACCACTTGGGAGAGATGAGGATCCCGGTGCCACCACCCCGCTGACCAGACGCTCTCGGGGCGAGAACACGTGGGCGGACGAAGAGAGAGCAGTAGGAGTAGCAGTGTTGTCTGTGGTGATCCATGTTTCCGTCAGTGCCAAGAAGTCGAGGGACTGGAGGGAGGCATAGGCTGAGATGAACTCTGCCTTGTTGACCGCAGATTGGCAGTTCCAGAGGCTACCGGAGACCTGGAACTCCACGTGGGTCGTGCGCGCTGGGACCACCAGAGTAGGGT
Organism: Oncorhynchus gorbuscha; assembly: GCF_021184085.1. Classification (NCBI taxonomy): domain Eukaryota; kingdom Metazoa; phylum Chordata; class Actinopteri; order Salmoniformes; family Salmonidae; genus Oncorhynchus; species Oncorhynchus gorbuscha. The sequence goes on from NC_060173.1 coordinate 20,130,338, forward strand.
GGCCGCGGCCACGCGGTGAGGAGCGTTTGTATGGTCTGTGCAGAGAGGAGAGAACAGGGATAAACAGACACATAGTTGACAGGCTACAGAAGAGGCTACGCTAATGCAAAGGAGATTGGAATGACAAGTGGACTACACGTCTCGAATGTTCAGAAAGTTAAGCTACGTAGCAAGAATCTTATTGACTAAAATGATTAAAATGATACAGTACTGCTGAAGTAGGCCAGCTGGCAGTGGGTGCGTTGTTGACACTACACTAATCAAGTCGTTCCGTTGAGTGTAATAGTTTCTGCAGTGTTGCTATTCGGGGCTAGCTGGCTAGCTAGCAGTGTTGTTTACGTTACGTTGCGTTAAAAGAACGACAATAGCTGGCTAGCGAACCTAGAAAATCGCTCTAGACTACACAATTATCTTTGATACAAAGACGGCTATGTAGCTAGCTACGATCAAACAAATCAAACCGTTGTACTGTAATGAAATGAAGTGAAAATGTGATACTACCTGTGAATGCGACCGGGTAGTTGAGTTCTATACAGAAGACGTTGGCTAGCGTTGGCTAGCTAGCAGAGTCACCTACGTTAAGGACGACAAATAGCTGGCTAGCTAACCTCGGTAAATTAAGATAATCACTCTAAGACTACACACTCTAAACCTAAACAACACAATTATCTTGGATACGATGATACGAAGACAGCAAAGGCAGCTATGTAGCTAGCTAACACTACACTAATCAAGTCGTTCAGTTGAGTGTAATAGTTTCTCCAGTGCAGCTAATCAGTGGACGTTAGCTAGCTGGCTAGTGAAGACTACGTTAGGACGGCGAAAAACGATAATTACGCAATTATCTTTGATACAAAGACGGCTATGTAGCTAGCTGAGAAGAAATTGCTAAGATTAGACAAATCAAACCGTTGTGATATAATGAAATATAATGAAAAAGTTATACTACCCGCGGGAGCGAAGTGCAGATGCGACCACTCGCTCCAACCGGAACCAAGGGGGTGAATACTTTCGCAAGCCACTGTGTGTGTGTGTGTGTGTGTGTGTGTGTGTGTGTGTGTGTGTGTGTGTGTGTGTGTGTGTGTGTGTGTGTGTGTGTGTGTGTGTGTGTGTGTGTGTGTGTGTGTGTGTATGCGTGTGTATGCATCTATATAAATAAAGCATCACCTATTTGACTTGCCATATGATGTGGGGAGGACCATATGACGTGAGGAAGTTCTGTGAACCACAGTTGACGGAAGGAAGATGGCATGTGGTTCTGGTGTCCACGGTGACAAAGTGGTTCACTCAGGCCCTTCGGCGCTTACAGTTGAAGACACAATCACATAGGCCTTCCTGTGAGACACCATCAAAGGCTAGCTGGCCCGCTCAGTGTCAAGTAGAAAAACAGTTCTACGGCTCCTTATGGCTCGTGTTTTTTAATGCCCTGAAGCAGAACTTTGGAAATATAGTGCTGTATATGAGGCATGTTGAAACAGTAGAGAAATTTGAACACTTAGAACTCAGACAAGTTCCTTATAAAAAATTAACACATTTTGTCCTGAGGTGTGAACAGAGACAGTTGCAGAAACATAGTCTCTCCTCACCTGTGGGGATGAGGACGGTGGTTCCCTGCGGCACCACACACTTGTAGCACTGGTCCACCTTGTCCCCGAAGAACACCTCGCTCTGGTTGGGGGACGAACTCCACACCTCGTATAGTGTAAGATTATCCTGGGTCGGTTTGATCAAGTAGAAAATCTTCTCTCCCTTCAGGACAAATATTAAACATTTGAATTACTAACATAAAATGTACAGTAGCGTATCTGAGGGGAATATTTGTGGTTAATCATGCTGGGCTGTCAGACAACATAGCCAAAGCAAACAGACTTGAACAACTCTGTAGCCTAACCGTAGCACATATTTCAAAAGGGATACGCTGCGGTCTGAAGGTATACAATATGCTGAGCACAGCAATTCCACAGTTTACCCAGAGTGCATGGTACCACACAGATGTGCCTCCGAAGTCTATGTGGAAGTCTGTGTAGCTGTCCTTCACCCCCATCAGGCAGTACTTCTGAACAAAGGGCTTGGGGAAGAAGGAGTCCTCTGGCCAGTAGTTCTCCACCCAGGACATCTTCTGAGCGATATCAGGCACCACCACCAGCTCTGCCATCCTGAGAGAATACAAAATGAGAGTTTAGTGATGTTCTACCAGTAAGGCAGAGTCGTTTGTCACGCAACTCATCTTTCAATACATCCATCATTGCGCACTAATAAGGCTAAACCGTTCCGTCATGCGGCACCTTCAGATCACTGTTCACCAATCAGCCAGGCATTGACCAATGAGATTCATTTAAAATAATGCATTTCTCCCGACCTCTTTGCAGTTTTCACTTTCTGTTTTACAAATCGCCCACCAACAGTTGAGGCCTCATCTTATCATAGGGGGATTGGCTTCATCGTCCCCTGCCTGCTAATCAGGCAGAGCTGATGGTTCTAAATCAGTCGGCCCTAATAGGGTTCCTTCAGAGGACATCTTTTCAGATGACAATACACATTTTCTAAAAACAATACAGCCGTTCAAATGATCATTTCCACTGTGAAGCCTGGTAGAACATTGATGCTCAGTTATGAAGGATCAAAGCTCAGTCTCTTATTTTTTTCTAAACCTTTCCGTCTCTCTAAATAGGCTGTAAGCAAAGTGCCTGTTGGCAGTGGATCCCTTCTGCTTGTCTGTAGTAGACAGCATATCTTCAATAGTGCCGTCAGCGCTGTACTTCTGAACTCCGCAAGAATTTGCATTCCTGCTGTTTGGAGTGCAATGCTCATCTCCTCTCACTACTATATTTGCAAGCATGGGGAATATACATTTAGACCCAATTATAGTCCTACAATTTCACTGAATCACAGGAGTATTCACTAAATGATAGCAGGTAATCTATAACAATTAAGTGCTTTTAGCTACAAATATTATAATTATAATGGTGAATATTTAGTGAAGCCAGAAAACATTAAAGTCAATCCAAATTATACATTGATCAAAGCAGCAACAGGACATGTGTTAACTGCGAAAAGTAACCAATACTTACTTGGTGTCTGAAAACTCCAGACTGATCACGTTCAGCACCTTTGGCCGATGAGGTTTGTAGTAATACTTGACAAACTCTCGAAGCTTCATTTTGCTGTCTGCCTGTCTGGCAACATCAATGACATCCACGATTTTGTCACCACCTGCAAGAGAATGTGTCAGATCAGATGATTTATGCCATGTGGGAGGGAGTTCGGCCTAAAGGGCAGTTGAGGAAAGGACATGCATTAACACTTCAATGTAGAATGTTAGGCAAGGACAGGTGACAGATGGATTTGAAATTATATTACAGCCATATTATTAGGTGTGACTCATGATGGAATATCACAGAACAGCAGACTGATAAATGCTAAGTTCTGCCTTAAATTTTTTTTTAAATAACATTTTGAATTCTACCAGGTATAATCAAACCAGTCCAATCCCTGCCCTCTCCCCCAGCCCAGCCACGGGGCCAGTCAGAGCCACTAGAGTTCTCAAGCGTAGTTTTCCTTGTCTCAGGATGGTAAGTTGGTGGTTGAAGATATCCCTCTACTGGTGTGGGGGCTGTGCTTTGGCAAAGCGGGTGGGGTTATTTCCTGCCTGTTTGGCCCCATCCGGGGGGCATCATCGGATGGGGCCACAGTATCTCGGTTGACCCGTCCCATCTCAGCCTCCAGTATTTATGCTGCAGTAGTTTGTGTCGGGGGGCTAGGGTCAGTCTGTTATATCTGGAGTACTTCACCCGTCTTATCCGGTTTTAGGCTGGGTTTCTGTACAGCTCTTTAAGATATCAGCTGATGTAAGAAGGGCTATATAAATACATTTGATTTGATGAAGGTTGCAAGGCGTTAAGCTTGCTGACACTTTCATAACTCCCCTACTACTTTTGATGGAAACCTCAGTGCTGCTGCAGTCTCCCCACTGGAGGAGGTGCATTGAAACATCCAAAGCAATCTCTCCAGATCCAATTACTGTACTCCCAGTGATGAAGGGAGCAACAGGAGGAGGGAAGGCTTGGAGGGGTATATCTATAATTCCATGTGTATAACTTGTATTATCATGTACATTTATGATGAGTATTTCTGTTGAAACGATGTGGCTGTGGAAAACCACTTGATGTTTTTGGAACTAGTGAATCTAATACGCCAATGTAAACTCTGATTTCTTTATATAAATATGAACTTTATCAAACAAAACATGCATGTATTGTGTAACATGATGTCCTATGAGGGTCATTCCATATATGGAATACCTTTTGGCAGGGTAGCCTAGTGGGGCGGCAGGGTAGCCTAGTGGTTAGAGCCTAGCGGGGCGGCAGGGTAGCCTAGTGGTTAGAGCGTTGGACTAGTAACCGGAAGGTTGCAAGTTCAAACCCCCGAGCTGACAAGGTACAAATCTGTCGTTCTGCCCCTGAGCAGGCAGTTAACCCACTGTTCCTAGGCAGTCATTGAAAATAAGAATTTGTACTTAACTGACTTACCTAGTTAAATAAAGATAAAATAAATAACGTGATGAAATGTCCAAAAGTTCCATAACAGTCAAACGATGTACTGAATCAATCTTTAGAATGTTGTTTACATATATCTTGAATAACGTTCCAACCGGAGAATTAGAATGACTTCAGATGACCGGTGGAACGCAGGTCCTTCCCCTGTGAACGCGCATGGTGAAAGAATGGTCAACTTGTGGCACTGGTGACTATTTCCTGTCTCATTCGACTCCCCTTCACATTAGTCATCAGACAAAGTTCTATTGACATCTAGTGGAAGGCGTAGGAAATGAAAACTCATCCATATCTCGCTGTAATTTCAATGAGAGCTTGGTTGAAAATCTTCCACCCCCAGAAAAAATACAAACAGGAAGTGGAATTTCTCAGGGTTTTACCTGCAATATGAGTTCTGTTATACTCACAGACATAATTCAAACAGTTTTAGAAACATCAGAGTGTTTTCTATCCAATACTAATAATAATATGCATATATTAGCGACTGAGGAGCTGGCCATTTACAATGGGCACCTTTTCATCCAAGCAACTCAATACTGTCCCTGCAGCCATAAAAAATTAAGACATTAAGGTCAGTCAATACGGAACACTTCAAGAACTTTGATAGTTTCTTCAAGTGCAGTCGCAAAAGCCATCAAGTGCTACGATGAAACTGGCTCTCATGAGGACCGACACAGGAAAGGAAGACCAAGAGTTACCTCTGCTGCAGAGGATAAATACATTAGATTTACCAGCCTCAGAAATTGCAACCCAAATAAATGTTTCACAGAGCTCAAGTAACAGACATCTCAAAATTAACTATTCAGAGGAGACTGCGTGAATCAGACCTTCATGGTCAAATTGCTCCAAAGAAGCCACTACTAAAGGACACCAATAAGAAAAAGAGACTTGCTTGGGACAAGAAACACGAGCAATGGACATTAGACCGGAGTAAATATGTCCTTTGGTTTGATGAGTCCAAATTTGAGATTTTTGGTTCCAACAGTGTCTTTGTGAGATGCAGAGTAGGCGAACGGATGATCTCTGCATGTGTGGTTCCCACCGTGAAGCATGGAGGAGGAGCGATGGTGTGGGGGTGCTTTGCTGGCGACACTATCAGTGAATTATTTTGAATTCAAGGCACACTTAATTAAGTTAGAACGACCCATCCCGGATCCGGGAGAATTGTCATCAACTACACTAATTAGCATAGCGCAACGGTCAAAAAATATTACTAGAAAATATTCATATTCATGAAATCACAAGTGAAATATAGTGAAACACAGCTGCTTCACAGCCTTTTGTTAATCACCCTGTCATCTCAGATTTTGAAATTATGCTTTACAGCCACAGCAAGACAAGCATTTGTGTAAGTTTATCAATAGCCTAGCATAGCATTATGCCCAGCTAGCAGCAGGAAGCTTGGTCACAAATCAGAAAAGCAATCAAATTAACCGTTTACCTTTGATGATCTTCGGATGTTTTCACTGACAAGACTCCCAGTTAGACAGCAAATGTTCCTTTTGTTCCATAAAGATTATTTTTATACCCAAAATACCTCCTTTTGGTGGTCACATTTATGTTGAGAAATCCACCGGAAATTGAGGTCACGACAACGCCGGGAAAAAATCCAAATGATGTCCATAGACAGAAACATGGCCTTACTTTCCACCTGGCTACCCCTACCCTGGTCAACAGCCCTTCGCTCCCCACAGCAACTCGCCTAAACCTCCCCCACTTCTCCTTCACCCAAATCCATATAGCTGATGTTCTGAAAGATCTGCAAAATCTGGACCCCTACAAATCAGTTGGGCTTGACAACCTGGACCCTCTCGTTCTAAAATTATCTGCCGAAATTGTTGCAACCCCTATTACTAGCCTGTTCAACCTCTTTCGTATCGTCTGAGATTCCCATAGATTGGAAGGCTGAAGCAGTCATCCCCCTCTTCAAAGGGGGAGACACTCTAGACTCAAACTGCTACAGACCTATATCTATTCTACCCTGCCTTTCTAAGGTCTTTGAAAGCCAAGTTAACAAACAGATTATCGACCATTTCGAATCTCACCATACCTTGTGGTCCTTCTGTAGCTCAGTTGGTAGAGCATGGCGCTTGTAACGCCAGGGTAGTGGGTTCGATCCCCGGGACCACCCATACGTAGAATGTATGCACACATGACTGTAAGTCGCTTTGGATAAAAGCGTCTGCTAAATGGCATATATTATTATTATACAGTACTGTGCTGCCGTCTTCATCGACCTTGCCAAGGCTTTCGACTCTGTCAGTCACCATATTCTTATCGGCAGACTCAGTAGCCTCGGTTTTTCAGGTGACTGCCTTGCCTGGTTCACCAATTACTTTTCAGACAGAGTTCAGTGTGTCAAATCGGAGGGCATGCTGTCCGGTCCTCTGGCAGTCTCTATGGGGGTGCACAGGGTTCAATTCTCGGGCCGACTCTTTTCTCTGTATATATCAATGATGTTGCTCTTGCTGCGGGCGATTCCCTGATCCACCTCTACGCAGACGACACCATTCTATATACTTTCGGCCCATCATTGGACACTGTGCTATCTAACCTCCAAACGAGCTTCAATGCCATACAACACTCCTTCCGTGGCCTCCAACTGCTCTTACACGCTAGTAAAACCAAATGCATGCTTTTCAACTGATCGCTGCCTGCACCCGCATGCCCGACTAGCATCACCACTCTGGATGGTTCCGACCTTGAATATGTGGACATCTATAAGTACCTAGGTGTCTGGCTAGACTGCAAACTCTCCTTCCAGACTCATATCAAACATCTCCAATCGAAAATCAAATCAAGAATCGGCTTTCTATTCCGCAACAAAGCCTCCTTCACTCACGCCGCCAAGCTTACCCTAGTAAAACTGACTATCCTACTGATCCTCGACTTCGGCGATGTCATCTACAAAATCGCTTCCAACACTCTACTCAGCAAACTGGATGCAGTTTATCACAGTGCCATCCGTTTTGTCACTAAAGCACCTTATACCACCCACCACTGCGACTTGTATGCTCTAGTCGGCTGGCCCTCGCGACATATTCGTCACCAGACCCACTGGCTCCAGGTCATCTACAAGTCCATGCTAGGTAAAGCTCCGCCTTATCTCAGTTCACTGGTCACAATGGCAACACCCATCCGTAGCACGCGCTCCAGCAGGTGTAGCTCACTGATCATCCCTAAAGCCAACACCTCATTTGGCCGCCTTTCGTTCCAGTACTCTGCTGCCTGTGACTGGAACGAATTGCAAAAATCGCTGAAGTTGGAGACTTTCATCTCCCTCACCAACTTCAAACATCAGCTATCTGAGCAGCTAACCGATCGCTGCAGCTGTACATAGTCTATTGGTAAATAGCCCACCCATTTTCACCTACCTCATCCCCACACTGTTTTTATTTATTTACTTTTCTGCTCTTTTGCACACCAATATCTCTACCTGTACATGACCATCTGATCATTTATCACTCCAGTGTTAATCTGCAAAATTGTAATTATTCGCCTACCTCCTCATGCCTTTTGCACACATTGTATATAGACTCCCGTTTTTTTCTACTGTGTTATTGACTTGTTAATTGTTTACTCCATGTGTAACTCTGTGTTGTCTGTTCACACTGCTATGCTTTATCTTGGCCAGTTCGCAGTTGCAAATCAGAACTTGTTCTCAACTAGCCTACCTGGTTTAATAAAGGTGAAAAAAAACATGTCAGAGCTATTGGCCCCAGGTGCTCCAAATTGTAAATTAAAGGTAGACTCAGCGATATGACATAGATGTAGGACGTAAACAGCATAATGGGTACATTTCGGTAACAACTAAGAGCATTTAAACGTGAGGCTCAATTGTTTTGGTCCCCTGGCTACCACTCGTTAACATGGTGAAGCAAACCCATACACATGTACAGATACTGTGTAAGGGCGAAGTCTTGTATCTCGCGCATGAATGGGCGCGTTCCTATGCCCAGGCGTTGCTGACGCCTGACAGATCTTACAAAGCATGGATAGGTATTTTACGTATCAGCTAACCACGTAATATGCTATAGCAACATGTCAGTCGATTACACTGTTTATGATGTGGCACGCAACCATTGGTTGATGCACGCAAAGTCTGAGCAGGGGAACACAACCAATATCTGTGGTGTTGCTTGTAGCAACATCATTTCGCTGAGTATACCTTTAATGGCATGGTAGACCTATTCAGATCTATTCAGTCTTGAGATCACCTCAGCAACGGGATGGTATGGGGGCCATGACAAGATTCACTACATATACAAAAGTATGTGGACACCTATTCAAATGAGTGATTCAGCTATTTCAGCCACACCCATTGCTGACAGGTGTATAAAATAGAGCACACAGCCATGTACTCTCCATAGACAAACATTAACAGTAGAATGGCCTTGCTGAAGAGCTCAGTGACTTTCAACGTGGCACCGTCATAGGATTCCAACAAGTCAGTTCATCAAATTTCTGCCCTACTAGAGCTGCCACAGTCAACTGTAAGTGCTGTTATTGTGAAGTGGAAACGTCTAGGAGCAACAATGGCTGTCACGAAATCGTTGGCCACACAAGCTCACAGAATGGAACCACTGAGTGCTGAAGCGCGTAGCAAGTCATTTTTTTTGTCTGCCCTCGGTTGCAACACTCACTATCAAGTTCCAAACTGCCTCTGGAAGCAGTGTCAGCACAAGAACTGTTAGTCGGGAGCTTCATGAAATGGGTTTACATGGCAGAGCAGCCGCACACAAGTCTTAGATCACCATGTGCAATGACAAACATCGGCTGAAGTGGTGTAAAGCTTTCCACCATTGGACTCTAAGTAGTGGAAATGCATTTTCTGGAGTGATGATTCACTCTTCACCATCTGTCAGTCTGACAAAACAGTAAAAAAAAAAACGTTTTTTAAAATGCCTTATAACGTTAACAATAACGAGGCTATATACAGGGGTTACAGGTACAGATTCAATGTGCGAGTGCACCAGTTAGTCAATATAATTGAGGTAATATGTACATGTAGGTAGAGTTATTAAAGTGACTATGCATAGAGAATAACATCATTTGCCAGCCTGACGGACAAAAGTTTGGTGGGGGAGGAATAATGGTTTAATAATAATGTTTTTCATGGTTTGTCGAGATCGGTGTGGAAGAACTTAACTGGCGTACACAGAGCCCTGACCTCTACCCCATCGAACACCTTTGGGATGAACTGGAACACCGACTGTGAGCCAGGCCTAATCGCCTAACAGCAGTGCCCGACCTCAGTAATGCTCTTGTGGCTGAATGGAAGCATATCCTTGCAGCAATGTTCCAACATCTAGTGGAAAGCCTTCCCAGAAGAGTGGAGGCTGTTATAGGTGCAAAGGGGAAACAACTCCATATAAATGCCCATGATTTTGGAATGAGATGTTTGACAAGCAAGTGTCCACATACATTTGGTAATGTAGTTTATGTGATGTAATACCAATTTTCAGGGACCTTTTGGCTCAGGAGCACTACTTCTGAACTACTGGCTAAAAAGTATACAAAAGTACCAGAGAAACTCTTTAATCAAATTTTCTGCCAAATGGCAGCCCCACCACTTGATTTGCTGAGGATGGGGCTAGAGAAATGTAATAGAGGGGTTCAGGGGTGCAATGAATGATCCATGGCTTTTCACTTTGAAGTTACAATATACAATGTTTTACATTGTTTGTAAAAACACATCTTATTCTAGGTTATGAGGGTAAAATAGGACAGCCCATGGGGTTAATTATTTTATTTAAATAACCATTGGGCAACAGCTAATATATTTGCACATACATATAATTTACCTTTATTTAACTAGGCAAGTCAGTTAAGGACAACTTTCTATCTTCAATGACGGCCTAGGAACAGTGGGTTAACTGCCTTGTTCAGGGGCAGAACGACAGACCTTGTCAGTTCGGGATTCAATTTTGCAACCTTTCAGTTACCAGTCCAACGCTCTAACCACTAGGCTAACTGCCGCCCCAAATTAGGCCACAATATTGCAGATTGCTTTAAAGATATGCCTATGGCAGGATACAACTAATGTACATATAAAGCAGGTCGTTATATTAGCATTCTTTTATTATGCTTGATTTATTTAACCTTTATTTAACTACGCATGTAATTTAAGAACACATTCTTACCAACAATGACACCTAGCAAAAGGTCTCCCGCGAGACGGTGTCTGGGTTTAAACATGAAAATACATGATTAAAAATATAGGACAAAACACACATTACTACAAGCGAGACAGCACAACACTACATATAAGGAGATACCTAAGACAACAACATAGCATGGTAGGAGCACAACAAAACAGGATACAAACATTATTGGGCACAGAGAACAGCACAAGGGGCAAGAAGGTAAAGACAACAATACATCACGCAAAAGCATCCACAACTGTCAGTAAGAGTGTCCATGATTGCGTATTTGAATGAAGAGATTGAGATGAAACTGTCCAGTGTGAGTGTTTGTTGCAGCTCGTTCGCTAGCTGCAGCGAACTGAAAAGATGAGCGACCCAGGAATGTGTTTGCTTTGGGGACCTTTAACAGAATGTGACTGGCAGAACGCGTGTTGCATGTGGAGGATAAGGGCTGCAGTATATATCTCAGATAGGGGGAGTTGGGTTGCAATATTGGGATGCACACCTATTTGTAAGTGGATTTAGGCTATATTTATAAACCATTAACGGTATCTCACTATACTGTTCTTCAATTTTTGGTAAAGACCACCACCTAGTGTAATTTTGATGAAACAGTTTAGGCTATAGTAATTCTCCGACAGTGACGGGGTTGGGGCGTTGCCTTTATATTACGGGGACCAATCGGAGATCTGGCAGAAACTTTGTAAACAAGTCTTGCACGTTGTGTGAAAAACGATTTATTTTATCATTACAAAAAAGATTTATCGTTGGAAACAACGCAGGACTTGAAGACTTCACTAAGGTAAGACTAAGGGAAAACTAGGGTATATTTTGTCACAAATTTTTTTTCTACAAAATATATATCTTTCTACATCAATCGTAGGCTGATAGTAATAACGTTTGGCTGTTGATGGATTGAGCTCGAGCGCAAGTACAATTTTTAGTAGACATCCGGTGAGAGTTAACAAATTCCGTGAACAGCATAAATTACACAATAATGGCCCCCTTTTCACTATTGTAACACACAAAAAACATGTTTTCAGTAGCTTTGGGATACAACATCGGGAGCACAGACTCAAAGCTAAATTTTCAGCTGTAATTGTTCTTCAATAACAACCAACCACAAAACTGTCGCGATAATCGCGATAATCGTTAGCCCATTGTTGCGCAAATCTGTAGTTCTCCCGCTGCTGGAAGGAAGAGGCTACGCAAGATTCTGCATCTCGCTGCTTTGTTACGACTGTCAAATGTGTGGCTGTACAGTAGGTGTCCGCTACAGCTGTGGCTCACACAAGTCCATTGCTGTTCATCAGCCACGGAGCTTTTTGTAACAATATAAAAGTTACTTTACCATTAATCCAATGCAGCTTTAAATGCTTTTCGAAATTGAGAAAGGTTGTGGGTTTGTTCCAGATGTGTTCAGATTGTGTGAACCAGCCTGCATAGTCCAAATGATGCGTGTGACAATAGAGCTGGTGTAATGCTCCTGAACAAGGCAGTTAACCTACTGCCGTCATTGTAAATAACAATTTGTTCTTAACTTACTTTCTTAAATAAATAAAAAAGATGGACTTGAACATCTGAGTCTTTCTTACTTGAATGGAGTCTTACTTGAATGGAGTCTTGCTTGAATGGAGACTTACTGGACTAATGACTTAGGCTACTTGGATGTGTCTATTTCCCTAATATATTGGAATTAATGTATGGAATAAATTATTTCCCTAATATATGGAATTAATAGTTAACAAATGGAAGGAACAATAGGGAGGCTATTAGTAGTTCTTCGGTTTTGGTTCAATTATTTAAAAAAAATCATGATTTTCAATTATTTTTTTCAACATTAAATGCACTATGTTGAATGTTGTAATGTCAGAATAAAACAATTAATAAAAGGTGGTATGGTAGTGACTGCCCATGACAGCTTATCATTTATTAACTATCAGTTATTCATATTACTTTAAGAAAACATTTCAGTTGATATGTATATTACATTTGTTTTATTTGATTACTTTATTATGCTGTCTGACAAAATCACTATTTTAGTAGTTTTTCAAAGTAAATAAGTCATACTTTTATGACTGCTGAATACCAGCTATCACTCACTTAGATCATGTATTTTCAGGTAGAGATACCTCGCGAAGAAACTACTATATGTATGTCTCCCCTCCTGATCAAGCATTCTTCTCTCTTACATAGCAGGCTTAAAAGAAACACATGTAGATGTAGAAGATGTAGAAGCCATCTTAGGTCTGGGGCTAGAACAAAGGATGTGGGCACAGCCTTCATTGTACAACGTGACGTCTGTAGGCACTGTACATATTCGGTACGCCACATCTAGTGAAGGACGGGGGATTTGGGGGGAGGGCTAAAGCTTCCTGTCAGAAGGGCTCAGGATTGGAACACTTTGTCTTCTGGCAGGGAGGGAGAGGTCTGTGTGTAGGCCTAGTTATTTATAGTTATATAGTAGTGTCTATCTTGCAGGAGACTTATTGTTACTATTTTCTACACTGTAGAATAATAGTGAACAAATAAAAACTATGAAATAACACATATGGAATCCTGTAGTAACCAAAGAATCAAAATATATTTTATATTTGAGATTCTTCAAAGTTGCCATGATGACAGCTTTGCACACTCTTGGCAATCTCTTAACCAGCTTCATGAAGAATGCTTTTCCAAAAGTCCTGAAGGAGTTCGCGCATACAGTTGAAGTCGGAAGTTTATATGCACTTAGATTGGAGTCATTAAAACTAGTTTTTCAACCACTCCACAAATGTCTTGTTAACAAACTATAGTTTTGGCAAGTCAGTTAGGATATCTACCTTGTGCATGACACAAGTGATTTTTCCAACAGTTGTTTACAGGCAATTGTTTCAAATATAATTCACTCTATCACAATTCCAGTGGGTCAGAAGTTTACATACACTAAGTTGACTGTGCCTTTAAACAGCTTGGAAAATTCCAGAAAATTATGTCATGGCTTTTGAAGCTTCTGATGGGCTAATTGACATCGTTTGAGTCAATTGGAGGTGTACCTGTGGATGTATTTCAAGGCCTACCTTCATACTCAGTGCCTCTTTGCTTGACATCATGGGAAAATCTAAAGAAATCAGCCAGGACTTCAGAAAAATAATAGTAGACCTCCACAAGTCTGGCTCATCCTTGGGAACAATTTCCAAACACCTGAAGGTACCACGTTCATCTGCACAAAGAATAGTACGCAAGCATAAACACCATGGGACCACGCAGCTGTTATACCGCTCAGGAAGGAGACGCGTTCTGTCTCCTAGAGATGAACGTACTTTGGTGTGAAAAGTGTAAATCAATCCCAGAACAACAGCAGAGGGCCTTGTGAAGATGCTGGAGGAAGCCACTGTTCCAAAACTGACATAAAAAAGCCAGACTACGGTTTGCAACTGCACATGGGGACAAAGATTGTACTTTTTGGAGAAATTTTCCTCTGATGAAACAAATGATGAAACAAAAATAGAACTGTTTGGCTATAATGACCATCGTTATGTTTGGATGAAAAAGGGGGAGGCTTGCAAGTCGAAGAACACCATCCCAACCGTGAAACACGGGGTGGAAGCATCATGTTTTGGGGGTGTTTTGTTGTGGCAAAATTGCTTAAAGACAACACAGTCAAGGTATTGGAGCGGGCATCACAAAGCCCTGACCTCAATCCCATAGAACATTTGTGAGCAGACCTGAGAAAGCGTGTGCGAGCAAGGAGGCCTACAAACCTGACTCTGTTACACCAGCTCTGTCAGGAGGAATGGGACAGAATTCACCCAACTTATTGTGGGAAGCTTGTGGAAGGCTACCCGAAACGTTTGACCCAAGTTAAACAATTTAAAGGCAATGCTACCAAATACTAATTGAGTATATGTAAACTTCTGATCCACTGGGAATGTGATGAAAGCAATAAAAGCTGAAAGAAATAATTCTCTCTACTATTATTCTGACATTTCACATCCTAAAAATAAATTGGTGATCCTAACTGACTTAAGACAGGGACTTTTTACTAGGATTAAATATCAGGAATTGTGAAAAACTGAGTTTAAATATATTTGGCCACGGTACACTTCCGACTTCAACTGTATATCTGAGTACTTGTTGGCTGCTTTTCCTTCACTCTGCAGTCCAACTTATCCCAAACCATATCAATTTGGTCAAGGTCGGGTGATTGTGGAGGCCAAGTCATCTGATCGACTACATCACTATCCTTCTTGGTCAATTATCCCTGAAACAGCCTGGAGGTGTGTTGGGTCATTGTCCTGTTGAAAAACAGATGATCGTCCCACTAAGCGCAAACCAGATGGGATGGCGTATCGCTGCAGAATGCTGTGGTAGCCATGCTGGTTAATATGTGCCTTGAATTCTAAATAAATCACTGACAGTGTCACCAGCAAAGCACCATCACGCCGCCTCCTCCATGCTTCACGGAAGGAACCTCACATGCAGAGATAATCCGTTCACCTTCTCTGCATCTCACAAAGACACGGCGGTTGGAACCAAAAACACAATTTGGACCCATCGGACCAAAGGACAGATCTAACGTCCATTGTTCATGTTTCCTGGCCCAAGCAAGTCTCTTCTTCTTATTGGTGTCCTTAAGTAATGGTTTCTTTGCAGCAATTCAACCATGAAGGCCTGATTCACACAGTCTCCTGTGAACAGTTAATGTTGTTATGTGTCTGTTTCTTTAACTCTGTGAAGCATCCTCCTCTGCAGCAGAGGTAACTCTGCGTTTTCCATTCCTGTGGTGGTCCTCATGAGAGCCAGTTTCATCATATCGCTTGACGGTTTTGTGACTGCACTTAAGGAAACATTCATAGTTTTTAAAATGTTCCGCATTGACTGACCATGTCTGAAAATAATGATGGACTGTCATTTCTCTTATTTGAGCTGTGGACATGGTATTTTACCATAATATGGACTTGGTATTTTACCAAATAGGACTATCTTCTGTATATCACCCCTACCCTGTCACAACAGAACTGATTGTCTCAAACACATTAAGAAGGAAATCAATTCTACAAATTAACTATTAACAAGGCACACCTATTAATTGAAATATATTCCAGGTGACAACCTCATGAAGCTTTTTGAGAGAATGCTAAGAGTGTGCAAAGCTGTCATCAAGGCAAAGGGTGGCTACTTGTAAGAATCTCTAATATAAAATATATTTGAATTTGTTTAACACTTTTTTTGTAACTACGTGATTCCATATGTATGATTTAATAGTTTTGATTAAATACCCTTGAATAAGTAGTTTTAAGTACTTTTGACTGGTACATTTGACTGGTGTCCCCTGTAGAATTACAGTTGAGGTTGGGAGTTTACATACACCTTAGCCAAATATATTTAAACTCAGTTTTTCACAATTCCTGACATTTAATCCTAGTAAAAAGTCCCTGTCTTAGGTCAGTTAGGATCACCACTTTATTTTTAGAATGTGAAATGTCAGAATAATAGTAGAGAGAATGATTTGTTTCAGCTTTTATTTCTTTCATCACATTCCCAGTGGATCAGAAGTTTACATACACTCAATTAGTATTTGGTAGCATTGCCTTTAAATTGTTTAACTTGGGTCAAACTTTTCAGGTAGCCTTCCACAAGCTTCCCACAATAAGTTGGGTGAATTTTCACCCATTCCTCCTGACAGAGCTGGTGTCACTAAGTCAGGTTTGTAGGCCTCCTTGCTCACTCACGCTTTTTCAGTTCTGCCCACACATTTTCTATGGGATTGAAGTCAGGGCTTTGTGATGGCCACTCCAATACCTTGACTTTGTTGTCCTTTAGCTATTTTGCCACAACTTTGGACATTGTTCTTCTGGAAGACCCAAATTTGATCAAGCTTTAACTTCCCGACTGATGTGCACCAGTCCCTCCTGCAGCAAAACACCCCCACAACATGATGCTTCCACACCCGTGCTTCACGGTTGGGATAGGTGTTCTTCGGCTTGCAAGCCTCCCCCTTTTTCCTCCAAAAATATTGATGGTCATTATGGCCAAACAGTTCCATTTCTGTATCATCAGACCAGAGTACAGTTCTCCAAAAAGTACAATCTTTGTCCCCATGTGCAGTTGCTAACCGTAGTCTGGCTTTCTTATGGCGGTTTTGGAGCAGTAGCTTCTTCCTTGCTGAGCAGCCTTTCAGGTTATGTCGATATAGGACTCATTTCACTGTGGATATAGACACTTTTGTACCCATTTCCTCCAGCATCTTCACAAGGTCCTTTGCTGTTGTTCTGGTATTGATTTGCACTTTTCACACCAAAGAACGTTCATCTCTAGGAGACCGAACACGTCTCCGTCCTGAGCAGTATGCCGGCTGCGTGTTGCCATGGTATTTATACTTGCTTACTATTGTTTGTACAGTTGAATGTGGTACCTTCTGACATTTGGAAATTGCTCCCAAGGATGAGCCAGACTTGTGGAGGTCTACAATGTTTTTTTTCTGAGGTCTTGGCTGATTTCTTTTGATTTTCCCATGATGTCAAGCAATGAGGCACTGAGTTTGAATGTAGGCCTTGAAAAACATCAACAAGTACACCTCCAATTGACTCAAATGATGTCAATTAGCCTATCCAAAGCTTCTAAAGCCATGACATCATTTTCTGGAATTTTCCAAGCTGTTTAAAGGCACAGTCAAATTAGTGTATGTAAACTTCTGACCCACTGGAATTGTGATACATTGAAATAATCTGTCTGTAAACAATTGTTGGAAAAATCACTTGTGTCATGCACAAAGTAGATGTCCTAACCGACTTGCCAAAACTATAGTTTGTTAACAAGAAATTTGTGAAATTGTTGAAAAACAAGTTTTAATGACTCCAACCTAAGTGTTTGTAAACTTCCGACTTCAACTATATAACTATATATTAGAGCCAGAATACAGTGAGAGGTGTGTCTGAGATTCTAGTATATACAGTAGATGATATCAAATTTGAATGGACGCGAACACATATTTTGCAGATGTATTCGAAGATGCAGTGATATACTTATGTTTCTAGCAGTGCAGTATTCTGAGGACCAGCGGGGGCTGGGGACATGACGTGTCCCTGCCTGGCCCTTTTCACAACTGTCTTGGTGTGTTTGGACAATAATAGTTTGTTGGTGATGTGGACACCAAGGAAGTTGAAGGTCTCAACCTGCTCCACTACAGCCCCGTCGATGAGAATACACCAGCAATACAAAACAATACCCACAAATCCCCAAAATAATACAAAATCATCTGAACAAGCAATGTCAGTCTGGAATATATATACACTACAATTCAAAAGTTTGAGGTCACTTAGAAATGTCCTTGTTTTTGAAAGAAAAGCACATTTTATTTGTCCATTAAAATAACATCAAATTGATCAGAAATACAGTGTAGACATTGTTAATGTTGTAAATGACTACTGTAGCTGGAAATTGCATATTTTCTATGGAATATCTACATAGGCGTACAGAGGCCCATTATCAGCAACCATCACTCCTGTGTTCCAATGGCACGTTGTGTTAGCTAATCCAAGTTGATCATTTCAAAAAGGTTAATTGATCATTAGAAAATCATTTTTCAATTATGTTAGCACAGCTGAAAACTGTTGTGATTGAAGAAGCAATAAAACTGGTCTTCTTTAGACTAGTTGAGTATCTGGAGCATCAGCATTGGTTGGTTCGATTACCGGCTCAAAATGGCCAGAAACAAATAACCTTCTTCTGAAATTCGTCAGTCTATTCTTGTTCTGAGAAATGAAGGCTATTGCCAAGAAACTGAAGATCTCATACAACGCTATGTGGAGAATATATTTTTCTATTTTACAATCACCAAA
The DNA here is from genome assembly GCF_021184085.1 of Oncorhynchus gorbuscha. NCBI lineage: Eukaryota > Metazoa > Chordata > Actinopteri > Salmoniformes > Salmonidae > Oncorhynchus > Oncorhynchus gorbuscha. The sequence continues at coordinate 20,148,860 of NC_060173.1, forward strand.
ATAATTTCCCTTAGAATGCCTTTGTTATACTTGTTCAGCAGCTCGAACCCAAAAATGATCATTCACAGGAATGTTTTTTCTTTGTGTGAAATCACAACTTTGCAGTGTGATGCAAACAGAAATGGCATTATCTGGAATCTTTTTTTCAAGAAGGAAATGACACATTTTTTCACTTTCATAAGTCAATGTTGGGCAATTCCATGGTAACAGAATGATGCTGAGACTCAGATCGTCCATTTAAAATGTTTGTCAAACAAAAACCAATGATTGCAAAACCAAAGACTACTTTTAACAATTTAAAACCTTTCAAAAACAAATTTACTTGAAGAACAGTGCAGATTCAAAGTTTGGTAACAGAGTGACGGTTTGTGCTGTCATTCTGTTACCAAACTTTGCATCTACACAGTTCTTCAAGTAAATGTGTATACATTTTGAAGTGAATAACCTGAGTCTCGTCTGTTATTGTGTAATTGCCCTTCAAACTGCTTTAGTAGAAACAGATTGACGTCACCATTTCCTGTCGTATCTCAAATCCCAACAAAGAGATATCACCGCAGTGACACAGAAATAAGTATTCAAACATTAAAGGGTCTTATTTTTTTATACATGTTGTACTTGTGACAGCTTCAAGTTATAATTTGTAACATAAAGCCTATGATAAAATACTAATATTTTCATTTGTTCAGAGCAATACGCCAGAAAGCTTTTTGACAGGGTACAGTAGGTTGTGAAGTGATCAGTAAATGTTTTTGTGTATGTGTGGCAGTCATGGCAGCTGCTTTAAGGAGTGGCTCATAGTTTTTTTTTCTCTTTCTTGTAAATGCTACTGATGCGTATGTGGTAGTGCTGAGAATTCCCCTATATATATTTGCAAACCTTTCTAAACCTGTTTTTGCTTTGTCATTATGGGGTATTGTGTGTAGATGAGGGGAAAAAATAATTTAATCCAATCTGATTCACGCAGTGTCCTCTGAACAGATGTTGAGATGTGTCTACTTGAACTCTGAACCATTTATTTGGGCTGCAATTTCTGAGGCTGGTAACTCTATTGAACTTATCCTCTGCAGTAGTGGTAACTCTGGGTCCTCCTTTCCTGTGGCGGTCCAAATAAGAAAAACCTTGGTGTAGGTGTGTCCAAACTTGACCGGTACTGTGTGTGTGTGTGTGTGTGTGTGTGCACGCACAAGTGTGCCTGTGCATATTGCTGCAGCTCCGTCCAGGCTGTACGTGTGCTATAGGTGGCTGGGGAGCAGATGCTCCTTGGTCTGAATGTGTTTCTTGTGCTCGGCGGTGTGGAGGTGACTGGGTATCAGGACACACTCCTCCTGCTGCTCGCTACATAGCGCAGACATTTTCCATTCTGTCAGAGCGAGCACACTGGCTTCTTCCAAACTCAGCGCCACTTCATTGAATGACTTCAGATGTTGAGATGTGTCTACTTGAACTCAGAAGCATTTATTTGGGCTGCAATTTCTGACGCTGGTAACTCTATTGAACTTATACTCTGCAGTAGTGGTAACTCTGGGTCTTCCTTTCAAATCAAATCAAATCCAATTTTATTTATATAGCCCTTCGTACATCAGCTGATATCTCAAAGTGCTGTACAGAAACCCAGCCTAAAACCACAAACAGCAAGCAATGCAGGTGTAGAAGCACGGTGGCTAGGAAAAACTCCCTAGAAAGGCCAAAACCTAGGAAGAAACCTAGAGAGGAACCAGGCTATGTGGGGTGGCCAGTCCTCTTCTGGCTGTGCCGGGTGGAGATTATAGCAGAACATGGCCAAGATGTTCAAATGTTCATAAATGACCAGTATGGTCAAATAATAGTAAGGCAGAACAGTTGAAACTGGAGCAGCAGCATGGCCAGGTGGACTGGGGACAGCAAGAAGTCATCATGTCAGGTAGTCCTGGGGCATGGTCCTAAGAAAAACACTGGAGTAGGTGTGTCCAAACTTGACTGTGTGTGTGTGTGTGTGCACACATGTATATATACATACGACTTCAACTCTCGTATATATATTCTACCAATATATATATCTCAGTTGAAGTCAGAAGTTTATATGCACTTAGGTTGGAGTCATTAAAACTATTTTTTCAACCACTCAGCAAATTTCTTGTTAACAAACTATAGTTTTAGCAAGTCGGTTAGGCCATCTACTGTGTGCATGACACAAGTGATTTTTCCAACAATTATTTACAGACAGATTATTTCACTTTTAACTCACTGTATCACAATTCCAGTGGGTCAGAAGTTTACATACACTAAGTTGACTGTGCCTTTAAACAGCTTGGAAAATTCCAGAAAATGATGTCATGGCTTTAGAAGCTTCTGATAGTCTAATTGACATCATTTGAGTCAATTGGAGGTGTGCCTGTGGATGTATTTCAAAGCCTACCTTCAAATTCAATGCCTCTTTGCTTGACATTATGAGAAAATCTAAAGAAATAAGCCAAGACCTCAGATGTAGACCTCCACAAGTCTGATTCATCCGTGAGAGCAATTTCCAAACGCCTGAAGGTACCATGTTCATCTGTACAAAGAATAGTACGCAAGTATAAACACAATGGGACCATGCAGACGTCATACCGCTCAGGAAGGAGACGCAGTCTGTCTTCTAGAGATGAACGTTCTTTGGTGTGAAAAGTGCAAATCAATCCCAGAACAACAGCAAAGGACCTTGTGAAGATGCTGGAGGAAATAGGTACAAACGTATCTATATTCACAGTGAAATTAGTCCTATATCGACATAACCCGAAAGGCCGCTGAGCAAGGAAGAAGCCACTGCTCCAAAACCGCCATAAGAAAGCCAGACTACGGTTTGCAACTGCACATGGGGACAAAGATCATACTTTTTGGAGATCTGTACTCTGGTCTGATGAAACAAAATAGAACTGGTTGGCCATAATAACCAGTATGTTTGGAGGAAGAAGGTTTGCAACCCGAAGAACACCATCCCAACCATGAAGCTCGGGGGTGGCAGCATCATGTTGCGGGGGTGTTTTGCTGCAGGAGGGACTGGTGCACTTCACAAAATAGAGGGCATCATGAGGGAGGACAATTATGTGGATAAATTCAAACAAGACATTCTCAAGACATTAGTCAGGAAGTTAATGCTTGATTGCAAATGGGTCTTCCAAATGGACAATGACCCCGATCATACTTACAAAGTTGTAGAAAAATAGCTTAACGACAACAAAGTCAAGGTATTGGAGTGGCCATCACAAAGCCCTGACCTCAATCCATAGAAAATTTGTGGGCAGAACTGAAAAAGCGTGTGTGAGCAAGGGGGCCTACAAACCTGACTCAGTTATACCAGCTCTGTTAGGAGGAATGAGCCAAAATTCACCCAACTTATTGTGGGAAGCTTGTGGAAGGCTACCCAAAATATTTGACTCAAGTTCAACATTTTAAAGGCAATGCTACCAAATACTAATTGAGTGTATGTAAACTTCTGACCCACTGGGAATGTGATGAAAGAAATACAAGCTGAAACAAATCATTCTCTGTACTATTATTCTGACATTTCACAGTCTAAAAATAAAGTTGTGATCCTAACTGACCTAAGACAGGGTATCTTTACTTGGATTAAATGTCAGGAATTGTGAAAAACTGAGTTTAAATGTATTTGGCTAAGGTGTATGTAAACTTCCGACTTCAACTGTATGTATGCATGTACAGTGGGGCAAAAAAGTATTTAGTCAGCCACCAATTGTGCAAGTTCTCCCACTTAAAAAGATGAGAGACCTGTAATTTTCATCATAGCCACACTTCAACTATGACAGACAAAATGAGAAAAAAAATCCAGAAAATCACATTGTAGGATTTTTAATGAATTTATTTGCAAATTATGGTGGAAAATAAGTATTTGGTCACCTACAAACAAGCAAGATTTCTGGCTCTCACAGACCTAGAACTTCTTCTTTAAGAGGCTCCTCTGTCCTCCACTCATTACCTGTATTAATGGCACCTGTTTGAACTTGTTATCAGTATAAAAGACACCTGTCCACAACCTCAAACAGTCACACTCCAAACTCCACTATGGCCAAGACCAAAGAGCTGTCAAAGGACACCAGAAACAAAATTGTAGACCTGCACCAGGCTGGGAAGACTAAATCTGCAATAGGTAAGCAGCTTGGATTGAAGAAATCAACTGTGGGAGCAATTGTTAGGAAATGAAAGACATACAAGACCACTGATAATCTCCCTCGATCTGGGGCTCCACGCAAGATCTCACCCCGTGGGGTCAAAATGATCACAAGAACAGTGAGCAAAAATCCTAGTGAATGACCTGCAGAGAGCTGGGACCAAAGTAACAAAGCCTACCATCAGTAACACACTACGCCGCCAGGGACTCAAATCCTGCAGTGCCCGACGTGTCCCCCTGCTTAAGCCAGTACATGTCCAGGCCCGTCTGAAGTTTGCTAGAGAGCATTTGAATGATCCAGAAGAAGATTGGGAGAATGTCATATGGTCAGTAAAAACTCAACTCGTCGTGTTTGGAGGACAAAGAATGCTGAGTTGCATCCAAAGAACACCATACCTACTGTGAAGCATGGGGGTGGAAACATAATGCTTTGGGGCTGTTTTTCTGCAACGGGACCAGGACGACTGATCCGTGTAAAGGAAAGAATGAATGGGGCCATGTATCGTGAGATTTTGAGTGAAAAACTCCTTCAATCAGCAAGGGCATTGAAGATGAAACGTGGCTGGATCTTTCAGCATGACAATGATCCCAAATTCACCGCCCGGGCAACGAAGGAGTGGCTTCGTAAGAAGCATTTCAAGGTCCTGGAGTGGCCTAGCCAGTCTCCAGATCTCAACCCCATAGAAAATCTTTGGAGGGAGTTGAAAGTCCGTGTTGCCCAGCAACAGCCCCAAAACATCACTGCTCTAGAGGATATCTGCGTGGAGGAATGGGCCAAAATACCAGCAACAGTGTGTGAAAACCTTGTGAAGACTTACAGAAAACGTTTGACCTCTGTCATTGCCAACAAAGGGTATATAACAAAGTATTGAGATAAACTTTTGTTATTGACCAAATACTTATTTTCTACCATAATTTGCAAATAAATTAATTTAAAAATCCTACAATGTGATTTTCTGGATTCTTTTTCCTTCTCAATTTGTCTGTCATAGTTGAAGTGTACCTATGATGAAAATTACAGGCCTCTCTCATATTTTTAAGTGGGAGAACTTCCACAACTGGTGGCTGACTAAATACTTTTTTGCCCGTCTGTATGTATGTGGTGTAAGCCCAGCCAATTCCCCTAACCTCTTGTCATGTCATTTTTCAGATGGTTGTGGTTTACTCAGAGATAGTATTTGGTAATTCTATCAAAACTCAGAACCATCCTGTGCTGATTTTTTTGTAAACTTGTAACAGTAGTCTTGTTTATTTTGTTTCCTTAGCTGATATTTTGACCAATGCCTGCCTTCAACTGTCTATTTAGTATTTCTCTTGTGTGTTGAAGCAGTGCTAAAACATAGCCCAGATGGGATTTAATTCAAGATAAATTATTAATGGGACTTGCGAAGCAAACGTTTGTCATACGTCCCATTCTAAATAGTATTATTATTATTTGTAACGCTACTCCTCCTTCAACATTTAAGCTAGAAAAGTCATAAATGGTCTGGAATAATGTGCTCGAATACAACTTTTTCATATCTTTTTGACTTTTTTAAATATTAAACTTTGTCATTTTTTAAATCCATCTTCATTCACTTTCATGCCATTTCCTCAAGATTATAAATGCCCCATTGTGATAGCATCACTTCCGCCATTCCATTCACTGCAAATGCAACAATGTAACTTTTGACACAAATCAGCTTCTCTGCTATTCAAATCTTTCATTTGAACAAAAATATCTCATTCTGATACAAAATTACAGCTGTTTTAATAACTGCATCAACATTTTCTGTAACTTTATTTATAAACAATGGACATTTGTACCACTTTAGCAGCAAGTTAGACAGACACTTAGAGCATATGAAACCTTCCTCTATTTCTCTGCTTCTCAAATAAAAAAATTGGAACAGATATCTTCTACCAATAAAAGTTTACAGCTGTTTCTCAGAATTTAGATTGACAAAAAGTTAGCTAAGTGTCTCATCATTGAGCAGCCCAAATGGAGCCGTTGTTATGGATGCTCACAGATGACAAGGTACAAATCTGTCGTTCTGCCCCTGAACAAGGCAGTTAACACACTGTTCCTAGGCTATCATTGAAAATAAGAATTTGTTTAACTGTCTTGCCTAGTTAAATAAAGGTAAAATATTGTATATATTTTTTAAATGCAGAGGAGCACATGTGGCAGTGTAGGCAAAAATGATGATGAGGATTAAGTGACCACAACCACTGACCACAACCACATAACTCAACATAACTACTGAACTACACAACTGCTGAACCACACAACTAATGACCTCAACTACAAAACTACTGACCACTACTACTAACCACAACTACTGATCACAGTTACTGAACCACAACCACACAACTACTGACAAAAACTAATGTCCACAACCACAAAACTACTTGCCACAGGACGACGACACCGATCCCGTAGAGGTTAATTGCTTAATTAACTTAGGAACCACACCTGTGTGGAAGCACCTGCTTTCAATACACTTTGTATCCCTCATTTACTCAAGTGTTTCCATTATTTTGGCAGTTACACGTATATCTTTATGTAAGGTAATTAATGGTGTTTAATGTCCATGTGAAAGTGATTATTATTGGTAATGCATGTTACACAGCAGACAGTGTCATTGTATGTTTGCACTTCTCTTTCCTCAACTGTTTGTTAGGCTTCTTGAAAGGATAGGACATCACTTAAACTGTATTCAGTTCTCTTTCAAACATGCATACTCATTACCACTGGGTGGCAGCAAAGTTCTACCAATACACAACATAATGCAGTCTAAATAAATTGATGGCTGTGAAAAGATATGAACCTCAAGCATGTTTACTTAACACTGAGTAAAGTATAATCTCTTTATCTATTACCAACCACACTATGTAATTTCACCGCTTTGCAACTTTATCAACGATTATTGGGGATTTTGATAGGCACTGATGCAACAATTTATGTTTTCAAATTCTGAAGAAGTGTGGCGAGCACCATTTGACACTTAATAAGTAATGATTGTGAGTCAGTCATTTGCCACTGCTTCATTATTTTCTCCCATGCGACATATTGAAATAATTTGCGAAAACTATACTGTGAGAAGAACTGTGCTCTTGTTGTTGTGTTATCCTTCATTATTTGCTCTTAATCCTTCTGTGTGACTCCAGGTCGGGAGTTTGGTTAGTTCTCTGCCCGCTTGTCTTCCTGGCCGAAACAACCCCAGAGTGTGGAGCTCAGGTCTGTAAGCTCGGTGATGTACACATTCCCTGTGAAAATAAATCCCAGCAAAATACTGCATGGCTCAGGGCTTGAAATTAGTCCACAATGTCTACATAAACAGATGCTGGAGCTGGCTGGAGCTTGTCTGGGCTGAACCAGCTCATTGAAAGGGCTTCTCCGCCAGCCTGGAAAAAGAGGGCAAGGAACTCTGATTATTTCTCCTCCGTAATCCCACACCCTGGCCCTCTGTGTGCGTGTCTCCCTCTCTCTCGCTCTGTGTGTGTGTGTGCTCTCTGTTAACCCTCACTGAGATACCCCTCACCTTCCTGCATTGAGGGGCCAGAAACCTTCCTGTGGATAAGTTGCCTTGCCTTTTTGCCTTGACACAGGAAGATGAATAGCATAATTAGTGAAGGAATTTGGGCCCAACCTAGGTTAATTAGAACAAATAAATTGACTCGATTGGGAAAAGGTCACGGCACAGGACAGCTGTCACATGGAGCCTTCAAAAACTCACACAACATGACGGCTGCTAGAGGGGAACACCTCTCTCTGTCCAACATTTTTGTGTCTCTCTCGTTTTTCTCTCTTCACCCCTTCTCTCAACACTTGGGCTGTGACGCTGAGCTGTGTAGTGCATTAGGAGAGGCTGCATCTCTTCTTAACGCCAATGTTTCCATTCTGGTGTGTGTGTGTGTGTTTATGTTCAGAGAGTGCCTGCTCAGTGTGAGATGCCAGGTAGCGGGGGGAGGAGGAGGGGTGTGGGAACCACAGGGCAGACTGGGAACCTGTGGAAAGTGATGGATTCCTGACCCAGGAGAGCTCTATCTCTCACTGCTGCCCCCGGCCTGTCTGCGGCCTGGCTGCCTTGACCGCCTTGCACCGCAACACTCCTCATTTCACTTTTACAGTACCTCTTCCAAACAAGCAGTAAATCATGACACCACAGTTGCTTTTCTGCATTGAAAAATAAAATGTAAATGCCCTTGATGTCGACTTTGCAATAGAAGGTTACCATTGTATAACTAGGATTTGTTGAAGTAGCTTAGTCTAGCCCCCCCCAATCCATGATATATGGCCGAGAGTAGAGGTTGACCAATTCATCGAATGGCTGATTAATTAGGGCCGATTTCAAGTTTTCATAACATTCGGAAATCAGTATTTTCGGATGCCGATTTTACCCCCAATTATTTATTTTTTACACCTTTATTTAAGTATTGCTGTTACATTGCACAACCTTCAATGTTATGTAAAAATTAGCGGGCTGCGCGCTAATAGCGTTTCAAACGTCACTCACTCTGAGACTTGGAGTAGTTGTTCCCCCTTGCTCTGCATGGTATATGAAATACAAATGGTATAGAGAGAAATAGTTGTATAAATACTATATTAACTACAACCTAAAACTTCTTACCTGGGAATATTGAAGACTCATGTTAAAAGGAACCACCAGCTTTCATATATTCTCATGTTCTGAGCAAGGATCTTAAACGTTAACTTTCTTACATGGCACACATTGCACTTTTACTTTCTTCTCCAACACTTTGTTTTTGCATTATTTAAACCAAATTGAACATGTTTCATTATTTATTTGAGTATTATATTAAGTTAAAATAAGTGTTCATTCAGTATTGTTGTAATTGTCATTATTACAAATACATGTTTTTTTTAATTGACTGATTAATCAGTATCTGCTTTTTTTTGTCCTCCAATAATCGGTATCGGCGTTGAAAAATCATAATCGGTCGACCTCCAGCCGAGAGAGTGTTAAAAGTATGCCCTCGAAGAATAAGAATGACTAAATTTCTTTACATTTTGCAATGGGACTCAGTTTCAGGTGTGTAAGGCTCATAGATCCATCATCACCAAGTGTACACTTCTTACATCAGCATGCTAATACACTTACATGTATGGGCTGAGCTGGTTAATAATGGGCATTAATGTCATTTGTGATCCAGACTGGAATTAATACACTGATAATCTGAGTAATGCACTAATATAAAATATTTATGTAGTCTTTTATTTAAGGGAAAACAATGTGGTTGCAGATGTATATGAATTGGCTATGGAAACACGTATAGAGCAGCTGATGCTGACTTACCCGTGCGGCCCATTCTGTACCTACAGCATGTTTTCTGCAGACCTCTTTTTAATGACCTAATCGTCTAAATGAGCTGAGTAAATGGTGCAATTAATCAGCAAGATTCTCAACACAGCCATTGCCCCCCCCCAATACATAGCTGGACCAGGTGTTGCACAGAATCACTTTACTAGGTCACAGCTCTGACCATGCTTCCGGCGAGATAGGACAGGGGTCAGACTCCCCCGGGCCTGGGTGTGAGGATGCAGAGTCGCCCATGGTGCAAGGCCCAGGTTTACCCCGCGCTAGTCCCAGAAATCCCCCCTCAGCAGCACCCAGTGCAGGGGAACAACTATGGCCTTTGTTGGCCGCCCAGTGGATCTCACACACAGTTAACATAGACTTTTCCCACTGCCTCTGCCAAGAGTCTGAAGTCATTTAATGAAGTGGCGCTGAGTTTGGAAGAAGCCAGTGTGCTCGCTCTGACAGAATGGAAAATGTCTGCGCTATGTAGCGAGCAGCAGGAGGAGTGTGTCCTGATACCCAGTCACCTCCACACCGCCGAGCACAAGAAACACATTCAGACCAAGGAGCATCTGCTCCCCAGCCACCTATGGCACACGTACAGCCTGGACGGAGCTGCAGCAATATGCACAGGCACACTTGTGCGTGCGTGCGTGCGTGCACACACACACACACACACACACACACACACACACACACACACACACACACACACACACACACACACACACACACACACACACACACACACACACACACACACACACACACACACACACACACAGTACCGGTCAAGTTTGGACACACCTACACCAAGGTTTTTCTTATTTAGACCGCCACAGGAAAGGAAGACCCAGAGTTACCACTACTGCAGAGGATAAGTTCAATAGAGTTACCAGCCTCAGAAATTGCAGCCCAAATAAATGCTTCTGAGTTCAAGTAGACACATCTCAACATCTGTTCAGAGGAGACTGCGTGAATCAGAATGGATTAAATTATTTTTTCCCCTCATCTGTGTCTCTACGGACATTTCCTTCGACCTCATGGCTTGGTTATTGTTCTGACATGCACTGTCAACTGTGGGACCTTATATAGACAGGGGAGTGCCTTTCCAAACCATGTCCAATCAATTGAATTTGCCACAGGTGGACTCAAATCAAGTTGTAGAAACATCTCAAGGATGATCAATGATGATCAATGGTACAGGATGCACCTGAGCTCAATTTCGAGTCTCATAGCAAAAGGTCTGAGTACTTATGTAAATAAGCTATTTCAGTTTGACATTTTTTATAAATTTGCAAAAATGTCTTTAACCTGTTTTCACTTTGTTATTATGGGGTATTGTATGTAGACCTGAGGCTGGGTGGTTATCGGTTACTGTACTGTGGAATGCTCCCGACTGTCACTGTAAGCCCTACATCAATGGCTGAAAATTGGCTCAGCAGCTGCTGAAGCATCATGCTCCAAACCTGAGCGTACAACCTGAACACTGAAGAATAACACAATGTTTCTACTCAACTCAACAGCTACAAAATTCCCTTCATGGTGAAGTTTCAAAGAATGCCTTGTGTTGATTTTGTTTGGCATTGTTGGCAGTTATGTCCCTAGTCAATCATAGTAGGCCTGCTTATAGGCAAGTATATGGCTCCAGTGATCTCTTTGTTTGATTGTTTATCTGTGCACAGCTTTATCTTTTCATGTCATTTGTGTGTGTAAATGTGTGTGTGTGTGTGTGTGTGTGTGTGTGTGTGTGTGTGTGTGTGTGTGTGTGTGTGTGTGTGTGTGTGTGTGTGTGTGTGTGTGTGTGTGTGTGTGTGTGTGTGTGTGTGTGTGTGTGTGTGTGTGTGTGTGTGTGTGTGTGTGTGTATACACTGCTCAAAAAATAAAGGGACCACTTAAACAACACAATGTAACTCCAAGTCAATCACACTTCTGTGAAATCAAACTGTCCACTTCGGAAGCAACACTGATTGACAATAAATTTCACATGCTGTTGTGCAAATGGAATAGACAACAGGTGGAAAATATAGGCAATTAGCAAGACACCCCCAATAAAGGAGTGGTTCTGCAGGTGGTGACCACAGACCACTTCTCAGTTCCTATGCTTCCTGGCTGATGTTTTGGTCACTTTTGAATGCTGGCGGTGCTTTCACTCTAGTGGTAGCATGAGACAGAGTCTACAACCCACACAAGTGGCTCAGGTAGTGCAGCTCATCCAGGATGGCACATCAATACGAGCTGTGACAAGAAGGTTTGCTGTGTCTGTCAGCGTAGTGTCCAGAGCATGGAGGCGCTACCAGGCGACAGGCCAGTACATCAGGAGATGTGGAGGAGTCCGTAGGAGGGCAACAACCCAGCAGCAGGACAGCTACCTCTGCCTTTGTGCAAGGAGGAGCAGGAGGAACACTGCCAGAGCCCTGCAAAATGACCTCCAGCAGGCCACAAATGTGCATGTGTCTGCTCAAACAGTCAGAAACAGACTCCATGAGGGTGGTATGAGGGCCCGACGTCCACAGGTGGGGGTTTTGCTTACAGCCCAACACTGTGCAGGACGTTTGGCATTTGCCAGAGAACACCAAAATTAGCCACTGTCGCCCTGTGCTCTTCACAGATGAAAGCAGGTTCACACTGAGCACATGTGACAGACGTGACAGAGTCTGGAGACGCCGTGGAGAACGTTCTGCTGCCTGCAACATCCTCCAGCATGACCGGTTTGGCGGTGGGTCAGTCATGGTGTGGGGTGGCATTTCTTTGGGGGGCCGCGCAGCCATGTGCTCACCAGAGGTAGCCTGACTGCCATCAGGTACCAAGATGAGATCCTCAGACCCCTTGTGAGACCATGTGCTGGTGCGGTTGGCCCTGGGTTCCTCATAATGCAAGACAATGCTAGACCTCATGTGGCTGGAGTGTGTCAGCAGTTCCTGCAAGAGGAAGGCATTGATGCTATGGACTGGCCCGCCCATTCCCCAGACCTGAATCCAATTGAGCACATCTGGGACATCATGTCTCGCTCCATCCACCAACGCCACGTTGCACCACAGACTGTCCAGGAGTTGGCGGATGCTTTAGTCCAGGTCTGGGAGGAGATCCCTCAGGTGACCATCCGCCACCTCATCAGGAGCATGCCCAGGCGTTGTGGGGAGGTCATACAGGCACGTGGAGGCCACACACACTACTGAGCCGCATTTTGACTTGTTTTAAGGACATTACATCAAAGTTGGATCAGCCTGTAGTGTGGTTTTCCACTTTAATTTTGAGTGCGACTCCAAATCCGACCTCCATGGGTTGATAAATTTGATTTCCATTGATAATTTTTGTGTGATTTTGTTGTCAGCACATTCAACTATGTAAAGAAAAAAGTATTTAATAAGAATATTTCATTCATTCAGATCTAGGATGTGTTATTTTAGTGTTCCCTTTATTTTTTGAGCAGTGTATATATATATATATATTTTTTTTTTACTGACTGTATCCGTGTGTATGTATTTAGTCCTTTTCAACCATCTATTCACTCAGTTATCCGTGTGCAGATTGTAGTCGCTTTTGCTATTCTATTGTGCAGCTGTCCGTTATTTCAAACACTCAAGTGTCATTTGCCTCTGATTTCATCCCTTTCTTCCTCTCCTCTTTCTATTGGTGCGCTGGCGTACAGTGCTCTTCTTGATCTCATTGAGGGTGTATCAGCAGGCGGATTCATTATTTTCTTCCCCAAAAGCACGATTTTTTTCTTCCATAGCAGCTGTAAGCCCCTTTTTAAAGCCACGCACAATGTGTTTTTGTCCCTCATCCTGCTTTTCAGTGAAGAGTGCGGGAGCCGGGGTCTCTCTCTCTCTCTCTGCATCTGCGGGTGTGAGGCTGTCCCGGAGCCCTGGGGCATAATGAAGCATGCCCACGATATTAGAATGAAATGTAATAATTAATGGCGGCCTCTGCGAGGTGCACGTGGCCAGCGGTTCGCCTCGCGCCCAGCAGCTCCAGATAGCCTCCTGCTGCCCAGCCTCCAAAACAATGCACCGTCCCGGTCCACTTACCCAGCTCCACTCCAACACACTTGTTGTTGTCCCATCTTGTCCTATTCTCCCTACCGCAGACTTTTCAAAGTAAATTTGCAGTGGCTAGTCGCCTGTATCATCTGAAAGGGATACAAGGCAAACAGCTCTTACTGATTGTCTACTTGGCATTCCTTCATACCTCCTGTATCAATATCTTTCACCTTCTTTAAGGGGAATTATATTTACAGCTGGAGATGTTACCTTCCATAGTTTGGCTGTTATGACTGATTAATTATGTGCATTCCATGCCGGGTTCCTCGTGATCATTAAATGGTATGGTCATCCCTAATAAATAAATCAGGGGAGAGTTGAGAGTGACCAGTCACTCTGCAGCTTCTCCATGCTCTTCACTTTTACTGAGATCCTGAGAAAACACTAGCACAGAGCATGAATTAGTGCTACTGTACATGTCCACCCCAGCCTGGGAGTTGGATACATTAACTTTATAAGGAGTCACAAAGAGCATATGAAATGCCCTCTCTGTGCCTACTGGCTCCCTGAGAGTGAGAGAAGTATGCTTGCTTGGTTGGTTGGTTGGTGATGGAAATGCTAATTTTAATGCCTGGTTCTTTGAAGAGCTCTGGTCTGAATTCTGTTCTTGTATGACATTATGTGGTGTGAATGCTGGTAGTTTAGGATGGAAGGCAGCAGGGATGGGGTGAGCGAACAGAACCTTGATTGATCCCACAGACCTCAGAGCTTCCATGTAAGGGTTAGTGTGTGTCTTGTGGTTTGTGCATGCAGGAGACACTGGTCGGCATGGGACAATGCGTAATGGAAAAGACCAACTCCATCACTCTTCTTCCTCCCCAGAGTCTTTCCACCTCTCAGATGTCCCCTTTGGTAGTGGCTGCATGGCGCCCTGGCCGATTAGACAAAATAATTATGCTAATGAATATGTACGTGTTCTGGAACGTGTCACCATGGAGACCAGGGGTCTGTTGGACGAGCCCCCGTGTCTCCCGTCTTTATGGCTGTTTTTCTGGGATGATGGATGATGCAGGGAGATGGACGTGTCCTGCAGGGGCACACATGTGTCTGACTGGGATAGACATGGAAAAGGTGATGGATCCATTCAGAGGGGGCACCCTATAGGGCCTCACATGTCATCGATGTGAAAACAAGCTGATAGTCAACGGCCTGAGAAATTGAAATGGATTATTTTAATGAGCAACAGGTTGTCCATGGATGCATTATGTCCCTGGTCCAAGTTCATTCCCACAGTCGCCTTATGCTCTTCTCTCAGGTGACCTCGGACTGGGACTCCATTTAAGTTCACAGACCTAATGGCTCGTCAGGAGAGATGCTATCCAGCTCAACCTTACACAATGAGCACTCCTGATTAGCTGACACACACTGGGTACTTCTGATGTGAGCTGGCTCAGCTCTCTGACGTCCGTGGCTTTTCCACCCAGCTTTAAGAGTTAGCAGCGGTGTGGTGACTCTAGAAAGCATAGAGAGCTGTGTGTGTGGGGATTTAGTGTATGTGGAGTTCCGTCTCCTCTGAAGCTGTCCAGTCTGTCTGATATACACTTTATAAGGGGCTTGGAAGAAGGGGGAGGGATGGAGAAAGAAATCTAAGTGTGCTTAGAGTGTGCCAGTTCACCAGTTTGGTGGTCTTCTTCTGAAGGTTGTTAATTAGTGCAGAATGCAGACTACAGTTCTACTGCCAGCTCTGATGAAAAGAGAGAAGGGAGAGGGAGAGCTGGAGAAAGAGAGAGAGCGCAGGGTAAAACTGAATGGCTGCCAAGACTGAGGAATTTGTGATAGGTTCAGAGTGGTTCCAAATGCCGGAGTGGAGCGTGGAGACTCCCAGCGCTTAATGCCTCCTGACCCGTGTGTTTGCAGCAGGCCCACTAGCCACACAGAGCAGAGCAGGCACAGCACAGCGGCTTTGTTTACATCAAGGGAGGGGAGACAGGGAGGCCCACACGGACTCCTGCATTGACCACACATCAATCTCCATCTGCCGGCCTCTGGGACGTATTCTCTCACTGAAAGCATCAGCCTTGAATTTGTTTAGGGATTTTGTTTCCTTCCACATGGAAATGCATGTTTATGCATCTTTCAAATTTGTGAGCAGAACATGATGATGAGTTTTACTGTACTCCTGACACTTTGTGAAGTTGGAACCAAATGGATGATGCCACCACAACCATGTGACTGTGTAGCTAACAGATTACTGTACAACTGACCACACAGTATCACCATGTGAAATCCACTCCCACTAGCTCCCCCTAGAGACCACTTCAAACTGACTAGAACTCCTGTTTTGGTCCCTGCTGAACATGGCACGTCTTTATATACTTCAACAGCTATTAGATGAGGATAGCTCTGCTAGATGCAGGATTGTTTTAGCAGAAATGTGTTTGGAATAATCCAGGGTTTGCACCTGTACTCTAATTTCTGTAATCCCTGACATATTAACAATTTCTTGCACGCTTAAAGGCCACATAATCATTTTATCAAAGGCCTTCACCCAAAACCTGCCTGGCAACTTCTCCGAGGGAGAACAACACAAAATGAAAAATGTCACAATCCAAAGTGGGCCCATTTCTCT
The DNA here is from genome assembly GCF_021184085.1 of Oncorhynchus gorbuscha. Lineage (NCBI taxonomy): Eukaryota > Metazoa > Chordata > Actinopteri > Salmoniformes > Salmonidae > Oncorhynchus > Oncorhynchus gorbuscha. The sequence continues at coordinate 20,164,919 of NC_060173.1, forward strand.
CTAGCCTGGCTGATGTGACTCACAGGGAGAGATAGCTGTGACACACTGGTCTGGACAGGATATCGTTGAAAATGCAGTATTTGCACAGAAATGTGCTCCTGAATGTACTGAGCTTTGATTGGTTCTCTCAAATGTTTTTTTTCTTTCCTGGGGGGGTTGAGTCCTCACGTTGTTTGGATTTGAAAATCCAACAATTGTATTGGAAGGGGGTGGCACTCAGGAGCTATGTGGGGTTGTCCATGTGGGTGTTTGGTTCTCCTCTGTGTCTTTCTCACTCAATCAGTAAAAAAAGCATATCCCCTTAATTATCAAAATAGCCTTTCCAGACTCTGAAGTCAGGAGGACTTCGAGTTCAGTGTCAGCCAGACTAATTTCTCTCTGCCAGACCTTATAAAAGCAACAACAACACCCTGCAGGGCCCCACGCCACCACACTCAGGCAGGCAGGCCGGGCCCAGTGGCTAGAATGGAAAAGGGCATTGTGTCATTCTAGTTGCGAAGAAGGGGATGCAGGAGAAGTTACTGTAGCAGGCCGGCTCAGGCTGCCTGATGTGTTCCTGTAGCATGTTGTTTGTTTATTGATCATCATTGTTTTCTCTCTCGGCTCTCCCTGACAGTCCCAGCCACCTGCTTGTCTTCTCGCGTGGTATCATCATATCTTCTAGACTCGTTCATCATTCTTCTTCTCATAGAAAATATATTTATTTGTGTACAATGGGAACTTTGGCTGTCCTATCAGAAATTAGCATACACACTCACTTTCTCACTGAAACACATCCACACTCCTGTATAGACAGTACAAAAGCTCTCTATCCCTGGCCTATTTCATTTGCAATGTTTTGTGTGAAAGACTGCAGACAGTGCTGGAGGGGGGTCTTGTGAGTGCAGCAGCAGGCCCCCTGCCCTGCATATGGCTAGCGCTGGTTTCCCGGGACACAAGTGCTGCGTGTGGCTGGAGGGTGGATGGGCGGCCGGCGATGGAGGGGCAGCCGAGGGGCAATCGATGCTGGGCGGCCGGTCTATGGGCCTCGTGTCCCCATCACCACCTCCAGCCATGGACAGCATCTGCGCCCTGCTTTGCATGCTAAACACACCCCGCAGAGAGGGCGTCTACAGTACACTGTGGGGCTACGGGCTGAAGAAAAGCATTCCTGAGGCTGTTCCGTGTTGGGAGGTGGAACTCTTCAAGTGTCTCTCTCTCTCCCTGTGATGAATGGGCAACTGCAGACAATACTAGCTGTAGTAATGTCCTCCCTCACTCATTTGGGTAAAACATTTAATTTCTATTTTTGTTTATATGACGTTCCTAAGCCTATTCCTCAGGTGAAGCAGCCCAGGGAGTTGTCAGAGTTGTCCTTAGCTGGTGTTAGAGGTCGTTCCATTGTGTTGAAAGGAAAAACACAGAGAGAACACACACGCCTAATGTTATGGTATTGTTTTTCCATGGTTTTCTCTTTTGTCCCTTTTCCTTCCATTATTGTAACTGTTAGGTCACCCCTGCTCAGTAACAATGTGGCAAACACCAAGCACATGTCACGTCATGTGAGTCATCTGACCAGGAATGGCTGGCGTGTGCCACAGGTTACAGTCAGGCTGACTAGCCAAAGGAAACACACACACACGCACGCACGCACGCACGCACGCACGCACGCACGCACGCACGCACGCACGCACGCACGCACGCACGCACGCACGCACACACACACACACACACACACACACACACACACACACACACACACACACACACACACACACACACACACACACACACACACACACACACACAGGCATGGGGTATTTAGTTAATTTTTAGAATTCCATGCATTAAGCTTGTGTTTACTTGTCCTGTGATGAACAACTGTCTGCTGGGAAGACATAAGGCCAAAAGATTCAGAAATGTTGGGTTGTTGAGAGAATATCAAGGAGAACTTTTAAGGATAATGTTTAACAGACATTGCACTTAGGCTTGGATTGTCATGTTATTCCTGTTTTCTCTGGAGATGATTTTGGGGTTACCAAATGTCTCTGTTACTCCAGTCACTAGGTAAATGTAGGCCTATATGACTCTTGGATGAAACTGTAGATCTATTGAAAGCAGTTTGCCATCATTCGGTGTGAGACCTCACTCTTATACTCTTATACTGTTTCTGTAATCTGTAAGCATCAGCATATGGGGGAGGGGGGGTCATTGGATGCTCTCACCTTCATTATAATCTTCATGTAATTGCTTACAATCACATGAATCATTAAGACCTTTTATTTCAATGCCTATGAAGACATGGTTCTTAGTTTCCTCCATCCATTGATATGTTGAGTACTGCTTGGCACATTTGGTTCCCATATCCAATTTGTAAGTCGCTCTGGATAAGAGCGTCTGCTAAATGACTTAAATGTAAATGTAAATATCCCCAATAGGATCCCGGCAGAATGACTCTTCCTTCCCTGTCTCATTCCCGTTTCATGCCCATAGCTCCTTCAGTCTCCAAGCTGGAAACCTAAACTGTGTAGAGTCTTTATTTTTCATCTTGACGTTCCAGCTAGAAATCTAATGAAAAGGGACAGCTGTTATTACAGAGATGGCTTCCATTAGCAACCACTGCACTACTCCTGTGATTCTCTATATGTCCTTTTCCATTCTGAGGGCCTTTTTTCTCCCACATAACTAAATTGTGGAAGATTGCTCTCTTTTTTGTAACTTTGTGTGTAATAATAAACATAGGAAATGAATACTTTTGTCCCACTTAATGTTCACATTATACATATCAGCAGTAAGTACATTACTTGCGTCTTGAGTTTCAAAGGGACTGTTATGCGGGTGAATGAGGACCCAAAAGCGACTTGGCGAAAACAGAGTCTTTAATCCAGTAAAGTAAAATACAATCAAAAAACACAATTTCCACTCGTAATGACGAGAACAGACTGGAGACTCGATCTTGAACAGCAGGTTGCCTCGGGAAGGCACTTGAACTTAGCAGACTCAGACACCTGCTCACCACGCAGCATCTGAGGGAAACACGACACGACAGGGCGATACACAAACACAGCACGGTGAACAATAGACAAGGATCCGACAGGGCAGGAACGGAAAACAAGGAAAGAAATAGGGACTCTAATCAGGGGAAAAGATAAGGAACAGGTGTGGGAAGACTAAATGATTGATTAGGGGGAATAGGAACAACTGGGAGCAGGAACGGAACGATAGAGAGAAGAGAGAGAGGAAGGGAGAGAGAAAAAGGGGAACGAACCTAAAAAGACCAGCAGGGGGAAAACGAACAGAAGGAAAAGCAAAATGACAAGACAATATATGACAAAACATGACAGTACCCCCCCACTCACCGAGCGCCTCCTGGCGCTCTCGAGGAGGAACACTGGCGGCAACGGAGGAAATCATAGATCAAACGGTCCAGCACGTCCCGAGAAAGAACCCAACTCCTCTCCTCAGGACCGTAACGAAAAACGATAAAAAGGGAAACTAGGGTACTACTCTCTAAAAAAAAAAAAATGAGACACGGGTAGAGAACTGAAAACTTTAGAGCAAACAGGAGCAAACAGGCCAGGAGAGTAACAACTAGGGACAGACTGAGACACAGCAAGGGCAGGAACAAGAACAGGAGAGATGCGATGGCAGGGAACAGACTGAGACCCAGCAAGACCAGGAGCAGAAGCAGAAAAATACGCACAAGGGTGGACCCCATCGTCAGTATCGGAGCGCTGGGACAGAATGGCTCCCACGCCCACCCCGACGCGTCAACCTCAACAATAAACTGTTTAGTGACGTCAGGTGCAACAAGGATAGGAGCGGATGCAAAACGCTTCTTAAAGAGATCAGAACAACAATCATACGACCGGTGAGGAGGAAGGGAGTTGGTTCTGGACCGACTGAAGACCGTGCGCAGACCATGATATTCCTCCGGCACTCCTGTCAAATCACCAGGTTCCTCCTGAGAAGAGGGGACAGAACAAACAGGAGAAATAGCAGACATTAAACACTTCACATGACAAGAAACGTTCCAGGAAAGGATAGAATTACTAGACCAATCAAAAGAAGGATTATGACACACTAGCCAGGGATGACCCAAAACAACAGGTGTAAAAGGTGAACAAAAAATCAAAAAGAAATGGTCTCACTATGGTTACCAGATACAGTGAGGGTTAAAGGTAGTGTTTCACATAATATACTGGGGAGAGGACTACCATCCAAGGCAAACATGACCGTGGGCTCCCTAACTGTCTGAGAGGAATGTCATGTTCCCGCACCCAGGCTTCGTCCATAAAACAGCCCTCTGCCCCAGAGTCTATTAATGCACTGCAGGAAGCTGCCGATCCGGTCCAGCGTAGATGGACCGGTAAAGTAGTACATGTACTTGACGGAGAGGACCGTCTAGTAGCGCTTATCAGTCGCCCTCCGCTTACTGATGAGCTCTGGCCTTTAACTGGACATGAAATGACAAAATGACCAGCGGAACCGCAATAGAGACAGAGGCGGTTGGTGATTCTCCGTTCCCTCTCCTTAGTCGAGATGCGAATACCCCCAGCTGCATGGGCTCAACACCTGAGTCAGTGGGGAAAGACGGTAGTGTCGGAGAGAGGGAGACACAGTTAACGCGAGCTCTCTATGAGCTCGGTGACGAAGATCTACCCGTCGTTCAATGCGAATAGCGAGTTCAATCAAAGAATCCACGCTGGATGGAACCTCCCGAGAGAGAATCTCATCCTTAACCTTAGCGTGGAGTCCCTCCAGAAAACGAGCGAGCAACGCCTGCTCGTTCCAGTTACTGGAGGCAGCAAGAGTGCGAAACTCTATAGAGTAATCCGTTATGGATCGATTACCTTGACATAGGGAAGACAGGGACCAGGAAGCTTCTTTCCCAAAAACTGAGCGATCAAAAACCCTTATCATCTCCTCTTTAAAGTTCAGATAATTGTTAGTACACTCAGCGCTTGCCTCCCAGATAGCTGTGCCCCACTGCCGAGCCCGACCAGTAAGGAGTGATATGACGTAGGCAATCCGAGCTCTCTCTCTTGAGTATGTGTTGGGTTGGAGAGAGAACACGATATCACACTGGGTGAGAAAGGAGCGGCACTCAGTGGGCTGCCCAGAATAACAAGGTGGGTTATTAACCCTAGGTTCCAGAGGCTCGGAAGAACCGGAAGTAGCTGGTGACACGAGACGAAGACTCTCATACTGTCTTGAGAGGTCGGAGACCTGAGCGGCCAGGGTCTCAACGGCATGTCGAGCAGCAGACAATTCCTGCTCGTGTCTGCCGAGCATCGCTCCCTGGAACTCGAGAGTAGAGTAGAGAGAATCCATAGTCGCTGGGTCCATTCTTGGTCGGATCCTTCTGTTATGCGGGTGAATGAGGACCCAAAAGCGACTTGGCGAAAACAGAGTCTTTAATCCAGTAAAGTAAAATACAATCAAAAAACACAATTTCCACTCGTAATGACGAGAACAGACTGGAGACTCGATCTTGAACAGCAGGTTGCCTCGGGAAGGCACTTGAACTTAGCAGACTCAGACACCTGCTCACCACGCAGCATCTGAGGGAAACACGACACGACAGGGCGATACACAAACACAGCACGGTGAACAATAGACAAGGATCCGACAGGGCAGGAACGGAAAACAAGGAAAGAAATAGGGACTCTAATCAGGGGAAAAGATAAGGAACAGGTGTGGGAAGACTAAATGATTGATTAGGGGAATAGGAACAACTGGGAGCAGGAACGGAACGATAGAGAGAAGAGAGAGAGGAAGGGAGAGAGAAAAAGGGGAACGAACCTAAAAAGACCAGCAGGGGGAAAACGAACAGAAGGAAAAGCAAAATGACAAGACAATATATGACAAAACATGACAGGGACCATTTTGAACGTATCCACAGGAGAGATGATTGAGGTATTTCCATACCATTATGCCAATCACGACAACACAAAATATATGTATTTTCATTCCCCTAATGAAAATGTCATTTTTATCTTGCTGCTTGACTTTGAATACATACAGGGATAGACTTATTTGCATTTTAAAAAAGTACTAGCAGCCTATATGTACAAATTTACTTTACCTTTATTTAACTAGGCACAGTTAAGAACAAAGTCTTATTTTAAATGACAGCCTAGGATTAGGTTAACTACCTTGTTCAGGGGCAGAACGACAGATTATTTTACCTTGTCAGCTCGGGGATTTGATCTTTCAACCTTTCGGTTACAAGTCCTATGCTCTAACCACTAGGCTACCTGCCACCCCACATGAGGTTTTAACAAAGAATTACAAAAATTGGGTGATCTACAGTAGACCTATGTGTGATCTCAATGTAGAATTTGACCTGTAAGTGTATTTTTGATCATACATTTAACTGTAACATGATGTATGAAATTGGAATGTTCAAGTACTGTATGTATAAAGGAAATTTGTTACATTAGTACTGTAGCCTATATTCCGGTTTGATTAGAATTACGACATGTACAGTGCACATGTTGTGGTCAGTGCTATCAGGGATCCTTGGGATCTCACTACCCTTAAACATAACCATAACCCTTACCTAGCCCTAACCTTAACCCTTTCCTTAACCATTTAACGGTCAACTTCAATAGGGTGACTTCAGACTTGGGACATCCCAAGGATAGCAAGGACCATAAAATGTAACCACCATGGTTATCCCATATGGGACTTCAGTTTCACATTTTACCCTAATCTGACACACCTGATTTTCAGGGGGGGGGGGACCTTGTCATAGAGTACAGCCATGTGAATAATGACACCATAGTCACCCTTTACCCCAGGTGGCAAATGTGAAGGATATGATAACTATACAGACTGCTACACTTTCCTCATCAACATACCTATGTTGTATGTCATATTTAATTGCGGCTTTGACGAGCAGATGCCTAGTATAAGAGAAGAGGGCCATTCAGCCTTTGTATAATTACAACTCGACACAATTATGATCCCATTTTGAGACCCCCTCTAATCTTAGTCGGGTGCCTTTTTAGACCGGCCAAAGAATGAGCTTTATGATGTTTTAAAAGCACACAGACTGGGTGGGTACTCCAGACGGCAGTCGTTGGAAACTTCTGTAAAACAGTCTCTCCTTAAATGCTTTTCCTTGACTGGGGATGCTTTTCTTTGACTTTGCTGTTTGAGAGTTGACTTGATGTTTTCAAACAGGAATGATGCCTGTGCGTGTCTGCAAAGGGTGCTGCAGTTCATATGTATCCGATTAATGCTGATGAAAAGACCCTGAAAGCGTGGAACAAAACAAACACCAATAAAAGGGTAACAATACAATTTACATTGAGATTCTCAAGCATTGCCCAATGAACAACAGAACCCTCCATGGAATCCTCTGCGTCATTTGGTTACATTTACTGTATGGTGGTTTACATTGAATGTTAGCCTTGATTTTGCTCTTTGAATTCTGTTAGATTTCCATTGCAGCTAGTAATTTGGGTTCTTCTATATCCATATGTAGCTGTTTAATGTCCCTTTCAATCGCCTGTATGATGCCAGGGTACTGCATTGCATTGGAAAGGAGAACCAAGCACTCATTTCCATCCCTGTGTGTGTGTGGCTCTTCTAGTGAATAGATTCACAGACAAGGGAATACTGCTCATATCTATAAAATATTTTCTCATATTACTCCTGTTTCTTCCTAGATGCCTGTTGAATGTTGTTGGGAAAACTCAGTGTCATATTTGTGCATATGACCAGGAAACAGTTAGATCCAATTTGGGATTCACATAGGCATCCTTCATTGTTATATTTTTCTTCTCTTTTTCAGGGCTGTTCTGAGTGTTTTCAAAAATAGTTTTGTGCCTTTTTCCCCTTCCTTTAAAGTCACGGTTCTTTGAAACCAAAGTCTGGATAGAAGCCAACTTTATTTTTGCTCTGTAATTTTCCATTTCTCCAAGGGCACAACTCAAGCAGATAGAGATATGACTGTTCTGTTATATAATCCATAGCATTATGAATTTTGTCTTCACTTCCTATTTCCCGGAAGGGCTCGGACCTGCTCCATTCCCTATTGGAGATGTTGTGTAACGCTCCGCCATCATCCAAGAAACCAGAAACTTTTAAACTATGTCATCAAGGCAAAGTGGAGCTGCTGCTTCCCAGAGCTGAGAACTTCCAGCCAGCCAGCCCCAGCACACACTCCTCCCCCCAGCCATTTCCCTGCAGCCAGACATAGCTGTCTTGTCCCTACTAGCTCTTCAGAGCAAGGGAACAGGAGGCCCCATCACCAGGCCAGCTGTTCCAGAGTCCCTCGCAGCCCCTGGGCCTCACATTCCCTCTTTTCAAGGGAGCTTTGTAGTTCAGACATATTGGAACAGTTGAGTTGAAACCTCTAAAGCTCCTGTCATGGTGAAAAAATAGACAAGCTTGTTGTGCTGTGCTCAGTATCTCTCCCCTGTTGAATCCTGTTACTGTACACACGATGGCCCAGTGTCTGTGTGGAGAGGTGGCTGTTTCTGGCAGTGGTGTCCCAGGCATCCTCCATTAACTGGTGCGGAAGGCTGTTTTACATACTGTGCATTGTGAACTGTAAAGCTGTCAGCTGTTGGAACATAGGGATGTACTGTACTGCACCTCTCCCTCCCCAACTACACTCTCCTGCTCCCAATTTCAACTGGAAGAAATGCATGTGGATTGCACATCAAACTCTCTCTCAGAATGCCTCACGGTTTGTACAGAATGACCCAAGCCCAGTTTAGCTAATCCCTACCATCGTGACGCTGAGTTGTTATAATAGTTGTTGTTATAATACACATTACTCCAGGGGCGTTGGTAGACACAATGTAAGTAACCTAAGTTATGTCCCTCTATGTCACGCCCTGACCATAGAGAGCCTTTTCTATTCACTATTTTGGTTAGGTCGGGGTGTGACTAGGGGGGGGGGGGTGTTCCTATCTAGGTGTTTTTTGTTTTCTATGTTGCCCTGTATGGTTCCCAATCAGAGGCAGCTGTTTATCGTTGTCTCTGATTGGGGATCATATTTAGGGAGCCTTTTCCCACGGGGGGTTTGTGGGATCTTGTTTTTGTGTAGTGCCTGTGAACACTGCATTTACTTCACGTTTCGTTTGTTCTGTATTGTTTTTGGTGAGTTTCATTTATTAAAACGTGGAACTCTACGCACGCAGCGCCTTGGTCCATTTATTCCAATGATCGTGACACTCTAACTGTCCTCTGCTGATCCTACAGCTATTGTATGCAGTAATAATGTGCCTATGAACCAGATTTGTACTGTTAGCACTGAGCACTGAAGTCCACTGTGTGCAGCTCACCTGGCAATAACATAAATTATATGAGCATATCTACTTCTCTTAAACCTCCCAGTTATTATGCAATGAAAACAAGTAAGCATCCCAGAATAAAAGTGCTCAAAATAGCCCACATTAACATATGTAGCTTAAGAAACAAGGTTAATGAAATCTAGTAATGGATGACATTCATATTCTGACTATCTCTGAAACTCACTTAGATAATATCTTTGATGATACAGTGGTGGCAATACAAGGTTATAACATTTACAGAAAATATGTCTGAAGGAGATGTGGGTGATTGTCATAGTTTTCCATGGAGCTGGGTTTGACTTGCTGAACCCCAGGACACATGCCAGCCTTGCACGTTATTCTGCCCCATTTCTGTAGAATGGCATGGCATTCAAGAAAGACCTGTTTTCAGCTCTTATCAACATGCTTTATCTGGGGTTATGGTATTGCAGACCTCCAGTCTGTTCTAATTGCTCTCTTTTCCTTGTTACAGTGAAACGGCTATTTGCTTAGGCTACTTATCACCCGACAATCAGTTCAAGTCACTTTACCTCACAATTGGCTTCATGGGAAAATCAGTCTGAATCAATCTGATCAGGTGCCAGGCACTTTGAACATCCACCCCAACTGGTGCCGCATGTGTGTGCATGTGAAAGACGTGTCCGCCAACAACAAAGCTGGTTCTCAAACCAAAAATTCTATTCACAACAAACAAACTGGATTCATAGCACGGAGGACCTCTGGTCAATGACATGCAGCCCTTTTTAAATTCCTCTGAGGACAAGTCTCTGAATGGTCAGTCATTGATGGGGATTTTCTACGTATAACGACATACTTCTCTATCATTCCACTGAGGATACAGTGCAACACTTAATGAATGTCCTCTTGTTGGAACAAAGGTGTATGTCCACACAATGACGAAGAGAGAAGCCTGTGCAAAATGTCTGTTGGATATGCAGTACCCTGCATGACCTTCAGATGGAACTGATGCATTTTTTAGACAGCTCTTTCTGGTTTGCCGCAGCTCTCTGTGGTCGTATACACACAGCGTGGTGGGCACATACACTGTCTACCAGAATTAGAGCGGAGAAGCCATACTAATAATACAAGATAGAAAAATAAATTCCAGTCACCTGAAGGCACGAACACTAATGAGACATGCATGACCTGGTGTTACATTAGTAACATGGTCTAAAGGTTATCATTTGTACCATGCTACAATGACAGCACTAGGGTTGAATGGCGGGAACCCGGTTACTGAGATTTACTGGAATTTACAGCGCAAAACCACTCCCGGGATAATTAACTGTGAGAAACCGGTAAATTATAATACATTATACTGAACAAAATGGGGACACAGGCCCAGCCAATCAGAGTAAGTTTTTCCCCACAAAAGGGTTTTATTACAGACAGAAATACTCCTCATGATAAGCTGTAGTCCACACCATCTACCAAGAGGGTTTATCGATATTTTTTGTTGCCGTCTACTTACCACCACAAAGTTAGCACTAAGACCGCACTCTTCGAGCTGTATATCACCATAAGCAAACAAGAAAATGCTCATCCAGAAGCGGCGCTCCTAGTGGCCGGGGACTTTAATGTAGGCAAACTTAATTAAGTTTCACCTCATTTGTACCAGCATGTGTAACCAGAGGAATTTTTTAGACCACCTTTATTTCACACACAGAGACACATACAAAGCTCTCCCTCACCCTCAATTTGGCAAATCCGACCATAATTCTATCGTCCTGATTCCTGCTTACAAGCAAAACCTAAAGCAGGAAGTACCAGTGACTCGCTCAATACGGAAGTGGTCCGATGACGCGGATGCTACACTACAGGACTGTTTCACTAGCACAGACTGGAATATGTTCCAGGATTCATCCCATGGAAATGAGGTGTACCACCTTTGTCACCGGCTTCATCAATAAGTGCATCGACGACGCCGTCCCCACAGTGAACATCGAGGTGTCCACATCACCAACAAACTCATTTAAAAAAAAAAAGAGTTCTCATTTGCAACTGCGACCTGGCCAAGATAAAGCAAAGCAGTGTGACACAGACAACAACACAGAGTTACACATGGAGTAAACAATAAACAAGCCAATAACACAATAAACAAGTCAATGACACAGTAGAAAAAAGAAAGTCTATATACAATGTGTGGAAAAAGGCATGAGGAGGTAGGCAATAAATAGGCCATAGGAGCGAATAGTTCCAATTTAGCAGATTAACACTGGAGTGATAAATGAGCAGATGATGATGTGCAAGTAGAGATACTGGTGTGCAAAAGAGCAGAAAAGTAAATAAAATAAAAACAGTATGGGGATGAGGTAGATAGATTGGGTGGGCTATTTACAGATGGACTATGTACAGCTGCAACGATCGGTTAGTTGCTCAGATAGTTGATGTTTAAAGTTGGTGAGGGAAATAAAAGTCTCCAACTTCAGCGATTTTTGCAATTCGTTCCAGTCACTGGCAGCAGAGAACTAGAAGGAAAGGCGGCCAAATTAGGTGTTGGCTTTGGGGATGGAACGTGCGCTACGGTGGGTGTTGTTATCATGACCAGTGAACTGAGATAAGGCGGAGCTTTACCTAGCATAGACTTATAGATGACCTGGAGCCAGTAGGTCTGGCGACGAATATGTAGCGAGGGCCAGCCGACTAGAGCATACAGGTCGCAGTGGTGGGTGGTATAAGGTGATTTGGTAACAAATTGATGGCACTGTGATAGACTGCATCCAGTTTGCTGAGTAGAGTGTTGGAAGCTATTTTGTAGATGACATCGCCGAAGTCGTTGATCGGTAAGATAGTCAGTATTACTAGGGTAAGTTTGCCGGCGTGAGTGAAGTAGGCTTTGTTGCGAAATAGAAAGCCGATTCTAGATTTGATTTTTCATTGGAGAAATTTAATATGAGTCTGGAAGGAGAGTTTACAGTCTAGCCAGACACCTAGGTATTTATAGTTGCCCACATATTCTAGGTCGGAACCGTCCAGGATGGTGATGTTAGTCGGGCGGGCGGTTGCGGGCGGCGAACGGTTGAAAAGCATGCATTTGGTTTTACTAGCGTTTAAGAGCAATTGGAGGCCACGGAAGGAGTGTTGTATGGCATTGAAGCTCGTTTGGAGGTTAGTTAGCACAGTGTCCAAGGAAGGGCCAGAAGTATACAGAATGGTGTTGTCTGCGTAGAGGTGGATTAGGGAATAGCCCGCAGCAAGAGCGACATCATTGATATATATACAGAGAAAAGAGTCGGCCCGAGAATTGAACCCTGTGGCTCCCCCAGAGAGACTGCCAGAGGTCCGGACAACATGCCCTCCAATTTGACACACTGAACTCTGTCTGCAAAGTAGTTGGTGAACCAGGCGAGCCAGTCATTAGAAAAACCAAGGCTGATTGACAGAGTCGAAAGCCTTGGCCAGGACGATGAAGACGGCTGCACAGTACTGTCTTTTATCGATGGCGGTTATGATATCTTTTAGGACCTTGAGCGTGGCTGAGGTGCACCGGTGACCGGCTCGGAAGCCGGATCGCACAGCGGAGAAGGTACGGTGGATTCGAAATGGTCAGTGATCTGTTTATTAACTTGGCTTTCAAAGACTTTAGATAGGCAGGGCAGGATGGATATAGGTCTGTAAAAGTTTGGGTCTAGAGTGTCACCCCCTTTGAAGAGGGGGATGACTGCGGCAGCTTTCCAATCTTTAGGGATCTCGGTCGATACGAAAGAGAGGTTGAACAGACTGGTAATAGGGGTTGCAACAATGGCGGTGGATAGTTTTAGAAAGAGAGGGTCCAGATTGTCTAGCCCAGCTGATTTGTACGGGTCAAGGTTTTGCAGCTCTTTCAGAACATCTGCTATCTGGATTTGGGTGAAGGAGAAGCTGGGGAGGGGGGGGGGACAGTTGGCCAGGGTTGGAGTAGCCAGGAGGAAGGCATGGCTAGCCGTTGAGAAATGCTTATTGAAATTTTCGATTATCATGGATCTATCAGTGGTGACCGTGTTACCTAGCCTCAGTGCAGTGGGCAGCTGGGAGGAGGTGCTCAAGTTCTCCATGGACTTTACAGTGTCCCTAAACTTTTGGGAGTTAGAGCTACAGGATGCAAATTTCTGCTTGAAAAAGCTAGCCTTTGCTTTCCTGACTGACTGCGTGTATTTGTTCCTGACTTCCCTGAACAGTTGCATATCGTGGGGACTATTCGATGCTATTGCAGTCCGCCACAGGATGTTTTTGTGCTGGTCAAGGGCAGTCAGGTCTGAAGTGAACCAGGTTCTTAGTTCTGCATTTTTTGAACAGCATGCTTATCTAAGATGGTGAGGAAATTACTTTTGAAGAATGACCAGGCATCCTCGACTGACGGGATGAGGTCAATATCCTTCCAGGATACCCGGGCCAGGTTGATTAGAAAGGCCTGCTCGCAGAAGTGTTTTAGGGAGCGTTTGACAGTGATGAGGGGTGGTCGTTTGACCGCGGACCCATAGCGGATACAGGCAATGAGGCAGTGATCACTGAGATCCTGATTGAAAACAGCGGAGGTGTATTTGGAGGGCAAGTTGGTCAGGATAATGTCAATGAGGGTGCCCATGTTAACGGATTTGGGGTTGTACCTGGTGGGTTCCTTGATGATTTGTGTGAGATTGAGGTCATCTATCTTAGATTGTAGGACAGCCGGGGTGTTAAGCATATCCCAGTTCAAGTCACCTAACAGATCGAACTTTGAAGCTAGATGGGGGGCGATCAATTCACAAATGGTGAATTGAAGGAATACCTAGGATAGGTTAAGTAATCCCTCTCACCCCACCCCCCCTAAGTTTTAGATGCACTATTGTTAAGTGACTGTCCCACTGGATGTCATAAGGTGATTGCACCAATTTGTAAGTCGCTCTGGATAAGAGCGTCTGCTAAATGACTTAAATGTAAATGTAATGTAAATGTGTCCAGGGCACAGCTTAGAGCGGAGAGGTGTCAATAGCAGCCGACAACAGTGAGAGACTTATTTCTGAAGAGGTTAATTTTTTAAATTAGAAGTTCAAACTGTTTGGGTATAGACCTGGAAAGTAAGACAACTTTGCAGGCTATCTCTGCAGTAGATTGCAACTCCTCCCCCTTTGGCAATTCTATCTTGACTGAAAATGTTGTATCTGGGTATGGAAATCTCAGAATTGTTGGTGGCCTTCGTAAGCCAGGATTCAGACACGGCAAGGACATCAGGGTTGGCGGAGTGTGCAAAAGCAGTGAGTAAAACAAACTTAGGGAGGAGGCTTCTGATGTTGACATGCATGAAACCAAGACTTTTTCGATCACAGAAGTATGGTGGGGTGCGGGTACAGCAGAGGTAAGCCCAGGCACTGAGTAATGATAAGAGAGGTTGTATCTCTGGATAAGCTGGTTATAATGGGTGAGGTCACCGCATGTGTGAGATGTGGGACAAAGGAGGTATCAGAGCTATAATGAGTGGAACTAGGGGCTCCGCAGTAAACTAAAACAATGATAACTAACATAAACAACAGTATACAAGGCATATTGACATATGAGAGAGACATACAGCGAGGCATAAAGTAATCACAGGTGTTGATTTGGAGAACTAACTAAGACAACAACGGGTGAGACAACAACAGCTAATCAGCTAAAACAACAACAGGTAAAATGGAGATGACTGGGCAGAGAGGGTTGATTAACAACACACAGAGCCTGAGTTCGCGGCTGGGGCCGACAAATAAAAATAATCATAATAAAAAATAAAAAATAAACAAACAGAATGGAGTACCGTGATTAATGGACAGTCCAGGGGGCATCAGCTATGTAGCCAAGTGATCATAGGGTCCAGGGGGCAGCAATAGAAGGAACAGGGGAGCAGCGGAGTAGTCGCTACCACGCCACCACGCGGGCGATGCGGTGTTTAAAGTTAGTAGCCCAGGGCTAGGAGAAGCATCTGCTCCGACGTCATGGTCCCAACACACCATGTGAATAGGGCACGACAACACATTTTCCCCCTCAGGAGACTGAAACGATTTGCCATCAGTCCACAGATCCTTAAAAAGTTCTACAGCTGCACCATCGAGATTTACTGGTTGCATCACCGCCTGGTATGGCAACTGCTCGGCATCTGACCATAAGGCACTACAGAGGGTAGTGCGTACGGCCCAGTACATCACTGGTGCCAAGCTTCCTGACATCCAGGACATACACTGCACAAAAAATTAAGGGAACACTAAAATAACACATCCTAGATCTGAATGAATGAAATATTCTTGTTAAATACTTTTTTCTTTACATTGTTGAATGTGCTGACGACAAAATCACACAGAAATTATCAACGGAAATCAATTTTATCAACCCATGTAGGTCTGGATTTGGAGTCACACTCAAAATTAAAGTGGAAAACCACACTACAGGCTGATCCAACTTTGATGTAATGTCCTTAAAACAAGTCTAAATGAGGCTCAGTAGTGTGTGTGGCCTCCACGTGCCTGTATGACCTCCCTACAACGCCTGGGCATGCTCCTGATGAGGTGGCGGATGGTCTCCTGAGGGATCTCATCCCAGACCTGGACTAAAGCATCCGCCAACTCCTGGACAGTCTGTTGGTGGATGGAGCGAGACATGATGTCCCAGATGTGCTCAATTGGATTAAGGTCTGGGGAACGGGCGGGCCAGTCCATAGCATCAATGCCTTCCTCTTGCAGGAACTGCTGACACACTCCAGCCACATGAGGTCGAGCATTGTCTTGCATTAGGATGAACCAAGGGCCGGTCATGCTGGAGGATGTTGCAGGCAGCAGAACGTTCTCTGCGGCGTCTCCAGACTGTCACGTCTGTCACACGTGCTCAGTGTGAACCTGCTTTCACCTGTGAAGAGCACAGGGAGCCAGTGGCGAATTTTCCAATCTTGGTGTTCTCTGGCAAATGCCAAACGTCCTGCACGGTGTTGGGCTGTAAGCACAACCCCCACCTGTGGACGTCGGGCCCTCATACCACCCTCATGGAGTCTGTTTCTGACCATTTGAGCAGACACATACACATTTGTGGCCTGCTGGAGGTCATTTTGCAGGGCTTTGGCAGTGCTCCTCCTGCTCCTCCTTGCACAAAGGTGGAGGTAGTGGTTCTGCTGCTGGGTTGTTGCCCTCCTACGGCCTCCTCCACGTCTCCTGATGCACTGGCCTATGGTAGCGCCTCCATGCTCTAGACACTACGCTGACAGACACAGCAAACCTTCTTGCCACAGCTCGCATTGATGTGCCATCCTGGATGAGCTGCACTACCTGAGCCACTTGTGTGGGTTGTAGACTCCGTCTCATGCTACCACTTAGAGTGAAAGCACCACCAGCATTCAAAAGTGACCAACACATCAGCCAGGAAACATAGGAACTGAGAAGTGGTCTGTGGTCACCACCTGCAGAACCACTCCTTTATTGGGGGTGTCTTGCTAATTGCCTATAATTTCCACCTGTTGTCTATTCCATTTGCACAACAGCATGTGAAATTTATTGTCAATCAGTGTTGCTTCCTAAGTGGACAGTTTGATTTCACAGAAGTGTGATTGACTTGGAGTTACATTGTGTTGTTTAAGTGTTCCCTTTATTTTTTTGAGCAGCATATACTAGACGGTGTCTGAAGAAGGCCCAAAAAAATGTCAAGGCTCTAGTCACCCAAATCATAGACTCTTCTCTCTGCTACCGCATGGCAAGCGGTACCGGAGCGCCAAGTCTAGGACCAAAAGGCTCCTTAACAACTTCTACCCCCAAGCCATAAAACTACTGAACAACTAATCAAATGGCCACCTGGACTATTTACCTTGACCCCCCCCCTGTTTTTACACTGCTGATCCTCGCTGTTTATTATCTATGCAGAGTTGCTTTACAAATTACCTTTACTAACTTGTGCCCCCGCACATTGACTCGTTACCGGTACCCCCTGTACATTAATAATTTTTTTATTTGATTTTTTACTTTAGGTTATTTAGTAAATATTTTTTTAACTCTATTTCTTGAACTTCATTGTTGGTTAAGGGCTTGTAAATAAGTATTTCATGGTCAGGTTACCTGTTGTACCTGTTGTATTCGTCAGATGTAACAAATACAATTTGAATAGATTTTGATTTCTCTCTCTCCATCAACTCCATTCAAATTGCATCCAAAATAGATCAGCCTGTTCTAGATTTATTTATATAAATATATTTTATTTTTATATATATATATATATGTAAACTTACGACTTCAACTATATATAGTTGAAGTCGGAAGTTTACATACACTTAGGTTGGCGTCATTATAACTCGTTTTTGAATCACTCCACACATTTCTTGTTAGTTTTGCCAAGTCGGTCAGGACATCTACTTTGCGCATGACACAAATCATTTTTCCAATAATTGTTGACAGACAGATTATTTCACTTATAATTCACTATCACAATTCCAGTGGGTCAGAAGTTAACATACACTAAGTTGACTGTGCCTTTAAACAGCTTAGAAAATTCCAGAAAATAATATCATGGCTTTAGAAGATTCTGATAGGCTAATTGACATAATTTGAGTCAATTAGAAGTGTACCTGTGGATGTATCCCAGTGCCTCTTTGCTTGACATGATGGGAAAATCAAAAGAAATCAGCCAAGACCTCAGAAAAAATTGTAGACCTCCACAAGTCTGGTTCATCCTTGGGAGCAATTTCCAAACGCCTGAAGGTACCACGTACATATGTACAAACAATAGTACGCAAGTATAAACACCATGGGACCACGCAGCCGTCATACCGCTCAGGAAGGAGAGACGTTCTGTCTCCTAGAAATGAACATACTTTGGTGCGAAAAGTGCAAATCAAACCCAGAACAACAGCAAAGATGAAGATGCTGGAGGAAACAGGTAGAAAAGTATCTATATCCACAGTAAAATGAGTCCTATATCGACATAACCTGAAAGGCCCCTCAGCAAGGAAGAAGCCACTGCTCCAAAACCGTCATAAAAAAAGCCAGACTACGGTTTACAACTGCACATGGGGAGAAAGATCATACTTTTTGGAGAAATGTCCTCTGATCTGATGAAACAAAAATATAACTATTTGGCCATAATGACCATCATTATGTTTGGAGGAAAAAGGGGGAGGCTTGCAAGCCAAAGAACACCATCCCAACCGTGAAGCATGGGGGTGGCAGCATCATGTTGTGGGGATGCTTTGCTGCAGGAGGGACTGGTGCACTTCACAAAATAGATGGCATCATGAGGAAATAAAATTATGTGGATATATTGAAGCAAGGAAATGTGGATGCTTGTAGAGGCCTGGAGGGTTGTCTGTCTGAGCTGAGCCCTACAGGTGTGCTGCCATCTGGAGTCCCAACCGTTGAACCAACTTCCTAGATAACAGGCTGTCAGCAAACCAATCACACACTTTGATCTGGTGGCATCCCTCTCTATCTCTCTCTTTCACTTTGTTTGAAAGTGGAGACAGTTGGCAGTGTCTGTGAGACTTAGTGTTGCTGTGTACCACAGGTATGGTGATGCGGGTATAGAATCGTGTGTGTGTGTGTTTTGTGTGTGTGTGTGTGTGTGTACGCATGTGCGCATGTGCTCATGTGTTTGTTTACAGAGGCGTCATGCCCATAGGGGGCACAAGGGCACGTGCCTCCTCAGATATATTCTGTTTTTAAATGAATTACTGAACTTAATTTTTAAACCCTTTTTATAAACCATATATCATAATTATTAAAAAAATAATATAAGTATTTTGCAGAGGGATTTACATTTGAGTAATTTAGCAAACACTCTTATCCAGAGCAATTAGGGTTAAGGGCTTTGCTCAAGGGCATATTGACAGATTTTTCACCTAGTCTGCTGGGGGATTCAAACCGCCGACCATTCAGTTACTGGCCCAACGTTCTTAAGTGCTAGGCTACCTGCCACTCTTTGCCTGGCACCCTGACTGCCTTTTATAAGCATTTGATGCAGTTCTATGTCATTTTACATACCAGATTTGTTTTTATACCACACAAATGACTGATATTATAGGCTAAGAATGAATGGAGAGATAGGCATATGTGTTCATCTTATCATATTTCTCTAATGCCAAATCAGTGTGTCCTGTTTACAATTAAACTATCCCTGTTTGCAAATAATTACATCTGAGAAGTCATTAGGAATCTGAGCATGGTACTTTGAAAAGTTAGGCCTACCAAAAGAGCAGGCCTACCGACGCAGAAAAATGTAAGCTTCATCTCCTGGCTATTCTTCTTCTTGTTGCTTAATCAAACGAGAGGAGGTCACAAGTGTTTCCCTAAAAACTGTCTAGGTTTTAACATCTTGTATTGTACAGAAAGTGAATAGCATAATCAGTTGATAGTGACAGAATTAAATTACTGCCCAAGCAAAGTAAGCCTCTGAATGTCAAAGAAACTAAATAATGATATCCCCATATGTCATGTCTTTCCCGGATATTTTACAGCTTGTTTCTAGCATTAAGCTTTGCGGACCAAAGCGCTGTTATAGATCACTTTATATAATCAGATCCATTTTATTTTCTTTCAAATATGTTTTCCCATTTTATTTACTAAAATCTATTGATATAGCAGCCTATGACCTAATTTCATCTGTCAAATAGGTAGACCTACCTCTTATTTCTTAAATAGGAAGAAATAGGCTCCAACACAAAGTCCTCTTGTTTTTAGTTAAGTCTAATTAAAATGATGGTTGAAATTAATTATGCCTACTTTCAGAACCATGAGCTGTCCTTTTCCGATTGATTTCGCAGCGGCTGTAGCTTCAAGTTTCAGGACCACAATGTAAATTACTAAAAATCTGGGTTATTGTGAGGTCAAAAACTACATTATGGGCAAGGAACATCTTGTTTTGAATAAAATCAATTATAATGGTCGCAAGCGATCAGTTGACCTCCGGTCCTCCTTCTCATCTTCGCTTGCTCCTTCTCAAACTGAACAAAACATAGGCAAGGTCACGCGCAAGATAGTGAATTTTTTTGGACTAGGCCTAATAAATTAAATAAATCTGAAGAAAGCATTTGATCTCCTCCTTAACTGCCACCTTAGCACTACACAGCAGGGGCAGCATCAGGCACACATCAATATATAGCCTAATAAGCAAGTAATTCTAAACAACATTGACATTTCATCAACTACATATCACATGAGACTCCCCTGGACTAGATTTAAATTCTACTCAACACTCCCCTTGACTGAAATTGAAAAGCATGACCCTCCCCCATTTTCCTCCAGGTAACCATTCTGTGAATTTCAATCCATCCCTAAGTGGTTCCTTGCAAGATGACCACGATGTAAAGATATGCTAGGCAGGACGCTAAATACTCTAGTGTGTGCAGACAGTATCGTCAATGGAGGAGCATAGAGAGTGTTGAGTTGATTGTAGCAGGACAAGCAGGAGGTATGTTTGTAAATTAATTTGATCAAGGTATGTAGCCTATTG
The DNA here is from genome assembly GCF_021184085.1 of Oncorhynchus gorbuscha. NCBI lineage: Eukaryota > Metazoa > Chordata > Actinopteri > Salmoniformes > Salmonidae > Oncorhynchus > Oncorhynchus gorbuscha. The sequence goes on from NC_060173.1 coordinate 20,185,618, forward strand.
ATTCCTTCTTGTTTCTCTGTAAATCTTATGAAGTTGGCTTTAGCTGGTCATCTCCAAAGCCAACACCTACTTTGGTCGCCTTTCCTTCCAGTTCTCTGCTGCCAATGACTGGAACGAATTACAAAAATCACTGAAGTTGGAGACTTATATCTCCCTCACAAACTTTAAGCATCAATTGTCAGAGCAGCTTACCAATCGCTGCAGCTGTACACAGCCCATCTGTACATAGCCCATCCAACCAACTTCTTACCTCATCCCCATATTTGTTTTTGTTTTTCTACTCTTTTGCACACCAGTATTTCTAGTTGCACATCCTCATCTGCACATATATCACTCCAGTGTAAATGGCTAAATTGTAATTACTTAACCACTATTGGCCTATTTATTGCCTTACCTCCTTACTTCATTTGCTCACACTGTATACAGATGTTTCTATTGTGTTATTGACTGTACGTTTGTTTATTCCATGTGTAACTGTGTTGTTGTTTTTGTCACACTGCTTTGCTTTATCTTGGCCAGGTGGCAGTTGTAAATGAGAACTTGTGCTCAACTGGCCTACCTGGTTCAATAAATGTGAAATAAAAATAAAAAGCTAGCCAGCTAGATAGGTTTTCAATCTCCCAAACTCATAACTAGCTACCAAGCCTTTTCAGGCTGTCAATCAAGTTAGAGTAGCTTGTCTATTTCAGCTGGCATGCCTGTTGGCAAGGTTGCTAAAATACTTTATGATACTATATACCAGTAGTGTTTTCATGATACCAGAAGTTTGACTTCGATACCAGATTTAGTATCACTATACTTGATACCATCACTATACTCGATACCATGGCAAAAAATAAGGTATGCTAGCCAAAGTCACAGAATGGCACTTGATTCAGACAGATAAACACAGTTACTGCTTTGTTCAATCGTTGGGCATCTTTTGAGTTCAATATCATTACATTTGAATTACTTTTACATTAAACATTTATCATAGACAGCCATGAATGCATTAATTAATTAATTATGCACTCAATTTGACTTTGTTTTTACCATTCTAACTACATAACATAATGCAAAAAATGTATCCACAATGCAGGTGAATGCATATTCAATAGGAGTTTGTGCATGCATTGATTTATTGAGCTTGTTTTGGCTGATTTCATGGTGCTACAGATCACAAACAATCTGTCTCCCTTTATGAATTATGGTTTGCCTTCCACAACAAAGTACTAGGGTAGTGCATTGATGTTAGCTTCAGCTGTAATCTAGCAGAGCAGCCTACAAAGCTGGAAGCTACCTGTATCTTCTTCGATTGAAATGTGTTATAGCCTGTATGGACATTGTTTTGAGAACAGGAATTAAGTTTCAACATTTCTACATTTAGTGTCTTATTATTCAAGTGTTTTATCTTCACTGAAGCATGAGTAATTAACTAACATGATGCAGCCCAGACTCCCAGTGTAGGATGGCAGTGAGTAAGTGGAGCAGTCACGGTGCCCACTATAATAAAGGGTCGGCTGTGCTGCAAGACAGGCTTGATCCGTGAGACACATTTGACAGAAGTACCAAAAGTTACAAAAATTCTAGTACCGAAACGTTTTTCATGTTCTAGTATCGAAAAGTACTGAAGTTTCGGTATACTGTGCAACACTGTGTGGAAGTTGTACTAAATTCATAAGGGATAACAGTTTTTAACGAATATGTGCATCATTAATTAAAATGGCAGTTGAACAGGTAAAGATGTATGCTTAGATAATCTATGCATAATGATTATGGCTCTAGATTGCAGGAAAAAGCTGTTTCAGGTGTTTGAAAAATTCACAATTCTCAGACTTCTGGAGGGGCAACTCCTGCTATTAAACACAGACTTTTTCTAAACTGCATTTGTTTGGATGTACAATCATCCATACTGCAGGGCTAGGTGCAGAGCAAGCTAGTTTCCTTTTTATAAACCACACATTTCATTAGAACGCACATTGTCAAGTGCTAACATGATTTGTGCCACAGCTACAGATCCTTTGAAGGCTCGAGAGTAACACTAATGATGATTGTACCGTATGTCTTCACCAACCAGCTAATGGGATACTACTCATAGTTGACAGTTCTCCATCTTATTAATGTTGCAGCTAAACAGGTCACATAAATGTCTTCAGACCAGACACAGCTGCCACAGCATTTTCAGGGCATAATCAATCATTTACCATTTTTTGACCTCCACAGGTAGCCTACCCACAATCATTTGCACCTCAGCTTTATAGTGCGATACCTGAGTGGCATTTACATTCCTCTTTAGAAGTGGGCTGACACAGTGATTGAACCAAATGTTGTATGCTCGTCTGGTTCTTGGTATTCTATGTTTCTTTCTTGAGAGGATTTTTAGGAATGGGAGGCAATCTATGTTTAGACAGTTCTTTTTTGTGTGTTTAAAAAAAAGTTCCTGCTTAACATTCTCTTTTTTTGTTCTCTTTATTCGGTGAACAACTAAGTACCACCATACTACACACTCTGTCATTATCGCACTTTGTCCTGCACAGAGCATGTCACAATAAACCTGTTAAGCAACAGTGTGTCCCTAACTGGCTTTTGTTAACAGAACATTTTACAGGACAGGAGTTAGCTAGCCCACTACTTCAGGCAGAGAGCAGATGTTAAACCTGAGTAGCAGAGCAGGTGTGGGATCCTATGTTTATCTCTATTGAAGGATGAGATCTTTATCCCTAATCTGGAAGGATGAATTTATGTGAATTTCATGACTCAGATTTCAGGCTGTTTGTATTGGAACTGTCAGTCACCAAAACAGGTCAATATTAACATGCTAATCTAGTAGCCAGAATGGAAAACAGCAAATCAATGTCTGTTGACTGTTGGAGGTAATTGTTGGACAGGATAGAATTAGCTTTTATTATAATCTGAAATATGCAGAACAGAGGACACAAAAATAGGTTACACAGGAAATTGTTTGCAAACAAAATTAATTCAATTATAGTACCTATTCATGACAAAGTTGTTGACAATTGTGATATTGTCTTGTGTTACTTTCTGATAATTTTGTTAGTCCTTTACATCTTAAAGGACTTTTGAAAGAAGAAAATTAATTATAATTACATATAAATTAGCCTGTTTTGTGATTGTCCTGCATTTACATTTTTTCTTACTTAGAAACTAAAACCTGGAGGTCAGAAACACAGGAATTGTTGAATTGTTTCATTCTTGTTAATCAACCGCAATCCCAAAGTAATCTAACTAGGGAAAACCTGTCCTAGTGTCCTTATTGCTCATCTTCTTCTGTCTATTTTACACCAATTGTCCTTGAATCAGATAGGAAGTTGTGATACAAGCACGTATATATCAAGTTATTTTGGGCATCAGACCAATCTTATTTTGTTATAAATCTTTGGTCTTAATTAGCTCAAAGATATTGAGGGTTTATGCAGTCCAATCAAAACTATGGTATTCAGTATGTGATGAAAGGTTTTGGCTGATGTATACAGTACTTATGATTATATGTGTGTGTGTGTGTGTGTGTGTGTGTGTGTGTGTGTGTGTGTGTGTGTGTGTGTGTGTGTGTGTGTGTGTGTGTGTGTGTGTGTGTGTGTGTGTGTGTGTGTGTGTGTGTGTGTGTGTGTGTGTGTGTGTGTGTGTGTGTGTGTGTGTGTGTGTGTGTGTGTGTGTGTGTGTGTTCATGTCTTCCTCTGCACTTTGCCTGCTCGAGCACCTACAGTACTGTCTCTCCATTCCTTTCCCTTTACATTGATAAGAGCCTTTGTCCAAAAATGCAGTGAAACAACTTCGGTATAAGCAAACTTATTACCGTTTTGTGATTTAATATTAGTGTTTATTTCTATTAATTTGTAGATTTGTATTTGAAATTCAGTTTAGTTTTAGTTATTTTTCAGACATGATTTACTAAAAACCTTTACATTTTTATATTAGTTAGTTTCAATTTTAGTTTTAGTGTTAGGGACAGAAAGTAGCCTATGCGTGGGAGGCTAGGAGCGATTTATGTGTTGTCAAAATGGCGAAAGTCCTCAATGGCGCTGCCCATGCAAACACAGGCTTTTGGTCACTAGAGGACTCCATATAACTCCATGCCCATGATATAGGTTTGGTTAGGTTTCAATTATTAATCGAGCCTAATGTGACTTGGATTTAAAGGATATGCGCCTAGACTGGTGCAAGAAATAAGGAGGAAACTCTTGCCCATTTTTACACCAATCCAATGTTTTTTTAACTTTAGTAATAGTTGTAAGGAGAATCAAGTACCTTTTACCTTTATTTGACAGAAAGAGAGAGGAAAAAACAACAGATGAAGTCATGGCACATTTGACCTGTTATGTTTATGTAATATTAAACATGTATCATTGACTAACCCCTTCAAATACAGTTAATAAAAACAGCTGCAACAACAGAAAAAAACATAAGCAATACATCAGTTCTTCACAAATCTATCAGTTCACAGCCAGCTTGTGTGTGTTTCTGTTCAACCAAACAAGATTTTCTGGTTCATCTTCAAGAAGACTCAATGTTCCAGAGAGGTGTTAGTTCGGTTTCTCAAGCCTGATGACAGTTGTGCACAGACAGAGAATATTCTCCCCACGAGCGTTTGGGATGCAGTGGCAGAAACCATATCCAGTGACACAGGAAACAGCTTTGGATAAACAGTCATCCTTGCCTGCCAGAACTGGAGAGGTGACTCGGTAAACATGCCCCTCTTTACCTCTTCCAGGTATTTCAGCAGAGCACACAGGGCACTTAAAGGGGAAGTTCACCCAAAAACACTTCGGGGCCCTTTTTGACCACCTGTCTGGCTGTTTGTCAGCCCGTTTTTAGGTCTATTGTTTGTATATTTAGATTTCTGTACTTTTATATCAAAAGGCAAAATGTCCGATATTACCTAAAATGTATTAAACAATGTGTATTTATTGTTACATAAACAACACTTGGTGTCTCTGCATTGAATTGCCAAACAAATGTGTTGTTTAATGTAAAAAAAATAAAAAAATAAAAAAAACTTTGTGCTAGCGCAATGGTCTTCCATATAGTCTGTAATCCAGTAGATACTCTTCTTCGTGCCTCTAAAATTAATAATTATAATTATAGGATGCGAGACGAATGATCGCTCTTACTATTGGTCTTCAAGAGAGGAAGTAAACAAAGTAGGGATGCACCGATATGCCATTTTTGCTCGATATCCATATCCGATATTTTCCTTGACAAAAAACACGATACCAATAACCGATATTTAATTTTTTTGCGGCCTTTTAAGCATTCTAGTACAGTTAAATTGTCACGCCCTGATCTGTTTCACCTGTCCCTGTGATTGTCTCCACCCCCTCCAGGTGTCGCTTAGTTTCCCCAGTGTATTTATCCTGTCTCCCTGTGCCATTTCGTCTTGTATGTTTAGTCAAGTCAACCACCGTGTTTTCCCTGTACTCCTTTTCTATTGTCTTTTGTTAGTCCTCCAGTTTTTAACCACTGCCTTACTCTGGACTACTTTCCCAACTACCTGATCATCCTGCCTACCCTGACCTTGAATCTGCCTGCCCTTCGGTACCTATTGGACTCTGAACTTGTTTTGACCTTTTGCCTGAACACAACCATTCTCTTGCCTACCCCTTTTGGATTAATAAACATTTTAAGACTCCAACCATCTGCCTCCTGTGTCTGCATCTGGGTCTCGCCTTGTGCCTTGATAGTTCGAACTGGCCATGACAGACCCAGCAGACTTGGACCATCTCCGCCACGCTGTCTCCCTGCATGGCGCCACCATTGGGAGACATGAGGAGTTGTTACAGAGCCTTTAGGAAGGGCTCAGTTCCTTGACGGAACACCACGGCCATGGGTTAAAGGCTATTATGGAGCAAATCAAGAAGTTAGCTCAGAGGCTGCCTGCCACCTCTGAAAAAAAACAATCACCCAGTAACTTTTTCCCTATCTGTGGTGAGTTTGTACAGCCTATCCCAGCTCCCCGAGAGCCCTGCTTACCTCTTCTGGAGCGATATTTGGGGAATCCTGGTACCTGCCAGGGTTTTCTTTCTCAGTGCACGCTTATTTATGAGCTACAGCTATCTTCGTTTCCTTCAGACCGATCGAAGCTGGCGTATATTATTACGTTGATGTCAGGAAGGGCACTCTCCTGGGCTACGGCAGTTTGGGAGCAACAATCTGCCATTTGTGGTCATCTGTAGGAATTCATGGCAGAGGTGAGAATATATTTGAATCTCCGGTATCTGGGAGAAAGGAGGCCAGTAAACTGCTTGACTTACATCAAAAGTCCCATTGTGTGGCAGCGGTTGATTTTCGCACGTTGGTCACTGAGAGTCCCTGGAATCAGAGGTCTCTTTTCGATACTTTTCTGCACAGATTATCTGAGGAGGTAATGTTATGCATAACCCATGGTTCTCAAAGCCTGGACCTAGAGAGCTACCATCCTATATGTTATTAATCCAACTGAACCCTAATCAAGCTCACCTGTTAGAGTGAGAACTTACAAGACAGTTGCTCTCCAGGAAAATGTTTGCAAATCCCTGGTCTAACTAATGCCGAGTGACAGTGTGAATGGCATAGTAACTGTAATTGTTGTTTTATGTTTAATAATAACATTAAATTCAATTTTTCCTCCTGGCTACCCCAACCCCGGCCAACAGCTCCGCACCCATCACAGCTACTTGCTCAAGCCTCTCCAGCTTCTCCTTCGCCCAAATCCAGATAGCAGATGTTCTGAAAGAGCTGCAAAACCTGGACCCGTACAAATCAGCTGGGCTAGACAATCTGGACCCTCTCTTTCTAAAACTATCCGCCACCATTGTTGCAATCCTTAGTATCAGCCTGTTCAACCTCTCTTTCGTATCGTCCGAGATCCCTAAAGATTGGAAGGCTGCTGCGGTCATCCCCCTCTTCAAAGGGGGTGACACTCTAGACCCAAACTGCTATAGACCTATATTTATCCTGCCCTGCAAATCTAAAGTCTTTGAAAGCCAAGTTAATAAACAGATCACTGACCATTTTGAATCCCACCGTAATTTTTCCGCTGTGCAATCCGGTTTCCGAGCTGGTCACGGGTGCACCTCAGCCACGCTCAAGGTTCTAAACGATATCTTAACCGCCATCAATACAAGACAGTACTGTGCAGCCGTCTTCATCGACCTGGCCAAGGCTTTTGACTCTGTCAATCACCGTATTCTTATTGGCAGACTCAATAGCCTTGGTTTCTCAAATGACTGCCTCGCCTGGTTCACCAACTACTCAGACAGAGTTCAGTATGTCAAATCGGAGGGCCTGTTGTCCGGACCTCTGGCAGTCTCTATGGGGGTACCACAGGGTTCAATTCTCGGGGCGACTCTTTTCTCTGTATTTATCCACGATGCCGCTCTTGCTGCGGGTGATTCCATGATCCACCTCTACGCAGATGACACCATTCTGTATACATCTGGCCCTTCTTTGGACACTGTGTTAACTGACCTCCAAACGAGCTTCAATGCCATACAACACTCCTTCCGTAGCCTCCAACTGCTCCTAAACACTAATAAAACCAAATGCATGCTTTTCAACCGTTCACTGTATATCTCTGTTACGCACGCCTCTATGAAGAGGGAACGCAACACCCTGCTACAACTAAACTCTCCGTGAAGTGAAAAAGGTATGGACTGTAGGTGCAAGTAAGAATGACAACAGGCAGAATGTGGTACCGTTTACAAGGACTTTATTCCTTTACACGGTAATATGGGGAAAAGGGGCTGGACGGAACCAAAGCAAAGAAAGTAAATCTCAAAGCCCCCCCTCTCCTATCTTACCTGCCTACCCACTACTTACCTAATTTAGCACCACCTGGTGCCCTAACCAAAATACAGGGGGTGGTCCGCCCAGGTCTTACCTGGTGTGCCTAGACAGCGAATATGCTACGGGTATATGTATGCCCGCGGGCCTCTTGCCTAAGCACTCCCTAGGTGCCTTCCCCTTCTCCCCTGGGAACAAATGAAACAGGAGAACAAATAATTTCTCAAACAAACTAAGAAACAAAGGACATCAAATAAGCTCTATCTGAGCAAACAAACTCACTGAACATACCAACTTCCCAGCAATGAACTCCCAGCAAAATCAACCTCTAGCAAAATCTCTCTGCAATGACCTCCCAGCCATCTCTATGCAATGACTATGCAAAACTCCCAGCAAACATCTCTCAGCAATCCCTACCTCCAAAATCTCTAGCAAATCTACCTCCAGCAAAATCTCTCTCCTGAACAGAACACTGGCTTTTATATAGCTTCAGAATGAATGTGTAACTGGAGACAGCTGAGTCTTGACGAGGCCTAGTTTTGCAATAACAAAAGCCAACGCATCCCCAGTTAGTAAACCCGTGACAGAGCGTCAGCAACCACATTCACCGAGCCCTTCACATAAGCGATCTGTACATTATATCCTTGTACAATCAGAGCCCATGCCATAAGGCGGCGGTTCTGGTTGTACATTTGTTTCAAGAACACCAACGGATTATGGTCTGTGAAGACCATTACAGGCAAGGCACTGGAGCCCACATATACCTCAAAGAACTGTAAGGCAAGCAATAAAGCCAGCGTCTCTTGTTCAATTGTAGAGTACCTTGACTGACACGAGTTGAACTTACGGGAGAAGAAACTGACGGGCCGATCCACTCCGTCTTCATCTTCCTGTAAGAGAACCGCACCCACCCCCACTATACTAGCATCTACCTCCAATTTAAAAGGTTTGTCAAAGTTGGGGGCGGCAAGCACTGGGGCACTACAAAGTGTAGGAGATATGATATGCTCCTTCAAAACTTTCAGCGGACCCCGTGGGGTGTGTCCAAACACAAGGTCAGCAGGGCTGAACCCTAAGGACTCTTGTATCGTTTCCCTTATAGCAAATAGGACACAGGGCACCCCTCATCCCAATCAGTACTGGTATCCATACAATACTTGCGTAGCATTGCCTTCAGCGTCTGATGCCAGCGTTCTAGAGCCCCTTGACTCTCTGGATGATACGGACTGGAGACCTGATGGGAAATACACAATGTCTTTAACACATTTGAAAACAGTTTAGACATGAAGTTGGATCCCTGATCAGTTTGGATTACTTTAGGGAGTCCAAACGTAGAGAAGAACTTCACTAGTGCCTTCACCACAGTCTTAGCCGTTATAGTACGGAGAGGAATAGCCTCTGGGTATCGAGTAGCACTGCACATTATTGTTAGTAGGCACTGGTTACCTGACCTGGTTTTCGGCAATGGACCTACACAATCAATTATCACTCTTTCAAACGGTTCCCCCACCACAGGAATCGGGCAGAGCGGCGCTCGAGGAACTGTTTGATTCACTTTCCCAGTGAGTTGACATATGTGACATGTTTTACAAAATTGGACCACGTCAGACTTCAAACTTGGCCAGAAGAAATGACGAAGGACCCGGTTATAAGTCTTTGTGATCCCCAAGTGTCCAGACCACGCCTGGTCATGGGCGAATGACAGCACCTGCTGTCGGAACGGTGTAGGTACAACCACTTGACACACTTCACTCTAGTCATTAATGGTGTCATTAGATGCCCATTTACACATCAAAACTCCTGCTTCCATAAAGTAGGCGGTCTCTCTAGTTTTAGCTTCCTCAATGGAAATTACCGAAGCAAAACACTTGCGAAGACTGGTGTCTTCTTTTTGACATTCAATCACCTTCTCTGGGGTGACAGACAAAAGAATGTCATGTAATTGGGACGCAATTTATTTTTCCCCTGCCTTAGTTTTTACGGGGGTAAAAACTGTCGGCATTGCAGAAGGCATACTCGGTGCATTGTCTTCTACTTCAACGTTCTCAAAAATGGAACTAGCCAAATCCACCACATCTCCTAGCTTGCGAGATTGTGCCCTCATTCACACAAGCAGGAAAAACATGTGGAAATGCTTGAACCAATTTCTCATCCATAGTTCTGATTTCTGGGTTGTCTACTACCTCTAACACAGGAGTGACATTACCACCAGCAATATCATTCCCTAGTAGCAATGTGACTCCTTTTACTGGCAGTGTAGACACTACACCAACACGGAAACGTCCTGATACCAAGTCTGACACTAAGTGGACCCAGTGTAATGGTACAGGTACTGTTTTTGTCTCTATCCCCTGTAATATGACATGCGAGCCACAATATGTTTCAGGAGACCAGGGTAAAGCATCAGTAACGATTACTGACTGCGTCGCCCCGGTGTCTCATAGGATTTGGATAGGTTGTTGACCAGCTTGTTCTCCTGTTAAGGAAACACAACCGGCAGAGATAAATGGAGCATAGACAGGATCCGGTTTCTGAAATGCTGAATCAATAACTCGATCCAATGGACGAGCCAAAGACTTGACTAAACCCAAACTTTTCATTTTTGGGGACGGTGACAGGGACTGTTTCGGTTTATTTTTCAAAACTGGGCAGTCCGCAATCACGTGACCCTTTTGGTGACAGTAAAAACATTCACAGATTTCATGAAAAGGCTTAGGGTTGTCAGAGGAAAAGCGATCTCAACGAGGAACTGATGACGTAATCATCCGGCCTTCAAAACGTGGTGCACCAAAGACAGTCTTGTGTGTCAAAGCGTACTCATCTGCCAACACTGCTGCTTGGGCCAATGTCACCACTTTCCGTTCATTTAAATGAACTACAATTCTATCTGGGAGGTTGCTTTGAAAGTCCTCCAACAGCATCAACTCCCTAATATCAGCAAAGGTGTTAGCTTTGCTGGCTGAACACCAGCGACTAAACAGAGACTCTTTGTCTCTTGCAAATTCAACAAATGTACGGTGAGATGTTTTTTTGTGGTTCCTGAAGCGATGCCTATAAGCTTCAGGCACCAACTCATAAGCCCGCAACACTGTAGTTTTAACTGTATCGTAGTGTAAACTGTCTTCCAGGGAGAGAGCAGCTACTACTTCCTGGGCTTTCCCAGACAATTTACATTGTAACAGGAGCGGCCAAACCTCGAGTGGCCAATGCAGCGCAGCGGCCACACGCTCAAACGCAGAGAAATAAGAATCAACTTCCGACTCTCGGAATTGAGGGACTAAAGCTATGTTTTTACTCACATCGAAGTGGGCTTGATGATGAGCAGCTTGTGTAGTCGCACTGGAGCCAGCATCTAGCTCCAGTTGTCGGATCCTCACCTCCTTGTCAGCTTCTATTTTCCTAATTTCAAGTTCAAAATTCATCTGTTTCTCTTTATCTTTTTGCTCCATTTCTAACCGAGCCAGCCTCACCTTCAGCCTAGCAGTCCCATCTGAACGACCCGAAGCAGAAGATAAAGGATTGAATCGGGGCAATGTAAAAGGGGTACGAGGAACCCCTTCCTCCGCCCTATCCTCTGACTTGGCATCAGAAGGTCTACCCGTCTCCTCTCCTTGCAATGAGAGAATCCGTTCTCTCACTAAACCCTCCCTGACTAGCACCAAAAGCTCAGCCTTTAGGACTTTCTCAGGGACAACAAATCCATAATGGTCAGCTATAGCTATAAGGTCTACTTTACGAAACCTACCCAAACAATCAATAGAGGGCGCTTCAAAAAACTTGGAGATGGCTGAGGCAGCCATCTTATACAATGCAGTCTCCTGAACAAACTAACTAAACAAGTCATCCAAACTCACAACCTACCATCACACCTCAATCACTAACCACAAAGAGCTCAGAGCAGCAGGGTCTGGTGGGTTTAATGGAAAAATCCCGGATGAGCCCCCATTATGTTACGCACGCCTCTATGAAGAGGGAACGCAACATCATGCTACAACTAAACTCTCCGTGAAGTGAAAAAGGTATGGACTGTAGGTGCAAATAAGAATGACAACAGGCAGAATGTGGTACAGTTTACAAGGACTTTATTCCTTTTTACGGTAATATGGGGAAAAGGGGCTGGACAGAACCAAAGCAAAGAAAGTAAATCTCAAAGCCCCCCCCCTCTCCTATCTTACCTGCCTACCCACTACTTACCTAATTTAGCACCACCTGGTGCCCTAACCAAAATACAGGGGGTGGTCCGCCCAGGTCTTACCTAGTGTGCCTAGACAGTGAATATGCTACGGGTACATGTATGCCTGCGGGCCTCTTGCCTATGCACTCCCTAGGTGCCTTCCCCTTCTCCCCTGGGAACAAATGAAACAGGAGAACAAATAATTTCTCAAACAAACTAAGAAACAAAGGACATCAAATAAGCTCTATCTGAGCAAACAAACTCACTGAACATACCAACTTCCAAGCAATGAACTCCCAGCAAAATCAATCTCTAGCAAAATCTCTCTGCAATGACCTCCCAGCCATCTCTATGCAATGACTCTATGCAAAACTCCCATCAAAAATCTCTCTCAGCAATCCCTACCTCCAAAATCTCTAGCTAATCTACCTCCAGCAAAATCTCTAGCAAATCTACCTCCAGCTAAATCTCTCTCCTGAACAGAACACTGGCTTTTATATAGCTTCAGAATGAATGTGTAACTGGAGACAGCTGAGTCTTGACAAGGGGGCGGGGTCAGCTCTCCAATTAGCCATGGAGTTGACTAATCAGCTGCTTGAGGGATTTCAAGAAGCCATTTCCTGAAATAAACACATGCAAATACACAAACTACAACACATGAACTGGGGAACGTAACAATCTCACTGGTCATCCACAAAGCCAACACCTTCTTTGGCCGCCTTTCCTTCCAGTTCTCTGCTGCCAATGACTGGAACGAATTGCAAAAATCGCTGAAGCTTATATTTCCCTCACTAACTTTAAACATCAGCTATCACTCCAGTGTTAATTTGCTAAATTGTAATTGCTCTGCTACTATGGCCTATTTATTGCCGTACCTCCTCACGCCATTCACACTGTATATAGACTTTCTTTTTTCTATTGTGTTATTGACTGTACGCTTGTTTATTCCATGTGTAACTCTGTGTTGTTGTTTGTGTCGCACTGCTTTGCTTTATCTTGGCAGGTCACCGTTGTAAATGAGAACTTGTTCATCAACTAGCCTACCTGGTTAAATAAAGGTGAAATAAAATTAAAATAAATCAAAATGGTTTTTTATTTTTTATTTTTTAACTACAATGTTATTTATTGATATTGTTATTCATATAAGATGCTATTAGCCTCCAACTTCCTGGAATCCAATATAGCTGCTTCCATTGAAGAAACATTTTTCAACAGAATTGGCGGAATGAATACAGCGATGATCACGCGTAAATAGTTCACTTTCATAGCGGCCACGTTGTATACCTTCTCGCAAGTGTGCGCTCTCCTCTTCTCATCTTGTCCCATCGCTTGTGGACTTCAATGCAGGAGGACAGAGGACAGAGACCTGGCCGTGTGGTGCCAGGACAACAACGTTTCCCTCATCGTGATCAAGACAAAGGAGATGATTGTGAACTACAGGAAAAGGAGGACTGAGCACGCCCCCATTCTCATCGACAGGGCTGTAGTGGAGCAGGTTGAGAGCTTCAAGTTCCATGGTGTCCCCATCAACAACAAACTAACATGGTCCAAGCACACCAAGACAGTCATGAAGAGCGCACGACAAAACCTATCCCCCCTCAGGTGACTGAAAAGATTTGGCATTGGTTGTCAGATCCTCAAAATGTTCTATAGCTGCACCATGGAGAGCATCCTGACTGGTTGCATCACTGCCTGATATGGCAACTGCTTGGCCTCAGAGGGTACATCACTGGGGCCAAGCTTCCTGCCATCCAGGACCTCTATACCAGGCGATGTCAGAGGAATGCCCTAAGACTCCAGCCACCCTAGTCATAGACTGTTCTCTCTGCTACCGCATGGCAAGCGGTACCGGAGCACCAAGTCTAGGTCCAAGAGCCTTCTAAATAGCTTCTAATCTAAATACATCTAATCACATGGTTACCCAGACTATTTGCATTGCGTCCCCCCCCTCTTTTACACTGCTGCTACTCTCTGTTGTTATCTATGCATGGTCACTTTAATAACTCTACCTACATGTACATATTACCTCAATTACCTCGACTAACCGGTGCCCTCGCACATTGACTCTGTACCAGTACCCGATGTGTATAGCTTCACTATTGTTATTTTACTGCTGCTCTTTAATTATGTGTTACTTTTATTTCTTATTCTTATTTGTATTTCTTATTCTTCTTTAAAAATATACATTTAAACCTTTTTAAACTGCATTGTTGGTTAGGGCTTGAAAGTATGAGGTATTCTAACTCCAGCGAGCAAAAAGAGACTTCCTTAATATCTTTTGAGTCCCTGGGATCAGGGCCTGGTCCGGGGTAAGCATAATGTCCAGAGCTGCCAACTAGTTGAAGTAGAAATCGAGTTTGGTGTTCTGATGTCCAGAAGATTTTTTCAGTCATAGGAAATGGTGGAATACATTGTAAAAAAAACAACACAAAATAGTATAATTGATCAGTCACCGGCTTCATTAATAAGTGCATAACCAACGTTGTCCCCACAGTGACCGTATGTTAGATTAGAGGGGAAAGGTGGCTTTTCTCTGTGACAACATTATTGCTCCGTCCTTAAGACAGTCTGACCCATTCCAATCTCAGCCTAGAATTTGAACAAGTGATGTCAGAGCACCCTGTAATCCTTACATGTCACTCAGGGACCTAACAAAAACAGTAATTAAAAGTCATTTACTCTCAATTGCGAAGGCTCTCAGTAAAAACGAATTGCGTACAGAAACCACTCACATGATCTACAGAAGAGAAATGATGTAGTCATTTGTAATAAAGAAACATTTAAACTTTGGGGGATTAAAAAAAATAACACTCAACAGCTCTTTTTTTGGAGGCTATTTCAATCCTACTGTATTTAGGTTAGTTATTAACATTTGGAAAATATGAATAAATTAAAATGTTATTTACACTTCTGAAGTGTTCATTAAATCTTTAATGGCTGTTGGAAGGAGTGGAGGACCAAGGTACAGCGTGGTACGTGTTCATCTTTATTATTTGAACTGAACACTGATTAACAAAAAAACAACGAAGAGCACGAACGAAACCGAAACAGTTCTGTCTGGTGCAGAAAGACACAACAGAAAACAACTACCCACACCACACAGGTGGGAAAAGGCTACCTAAGTATGGTTCTCAATCAGAGAACGATAGACAGCTTCCTCTGATTGAGGACCACACCCGGGCAAACACACAGAAATAGAAAACACAACCCACAACATAGAATGCCCACCCACAACATAGAATGCCCACTCCAACTCACGCCCTGACCAAACCAAAATAGAGACATAAAAGGATCTAAGGTCAGGGTGTGACAGTACCCCCACCCCCCCCCCAAAGGTGCGGACTCCGGGCTGCAAAATCTAAACCTATAGGGGGGGTCTGGGTGGGCATCTATCCGCGGTGGCGGCTCTGGTGCGGGACGTGGCCCCGGACAGGCGGGAGACTCTGGCAGCTCCGGACAGGCGGGAGACTCTGGCTGCTCCGGACAGGCGGGAGACTCTGGCTGCTCCGGACAGGCGGGAGACTCTGGCTGCTCCGGACAGGCGGGAGACTCTGGCTGCTCCGGACAGGCGGGAGACTCTGGCTGCTCCGGACAGGCGGGAGACTCTGGCTGCTCCGGACAGGCGGGAGACTCTGGCTGCTCCGGACAGGCGGGAGACTCTGGCAGCTCCGGACAGGCGGGAGACTCTGGCAGCAGGCTGGGGAGACATACAGGCGGCCTCCTCCTTGGCCGAGGCACCGGACACTGGGCCGTGGAGGTGCACTGGCGGTCTCGAGCGCAGAGCTGGCCCCACCCGTTCTGGCTGGATGCCAGCTTCCACCCGGCAAATGCGGGATGCTGGCACTGAGCACACCGGCCTGTGAATACTCGGCCGAGACACAGTGCGTATCACCCCATAGCACGGGGCCTGACCAATCCCATGCTCGCCACGGTAAGCACGGGGAGTGGGCTCAGGTCTCCAACCTGACTCTGCCACACTCCCCGTGTGCACCCCACCAAAAATTTGGGGGGCTGCCTCTCGGGCTTCCTTGCCAGCCGTGATCATGTTGCCAACTCCATTTTCTGGTATCCCTCCTCGCACTGTTCCAGAGAATCCCAGGTGGGCTCCGGCACTCTCCTGGGTCGACCGACCACCTTTCTACCTCCTCCCAGGTTGTCTCATAGTCCAAATAGCGCTGCTCACCTGTCCAGGAGTCCCTTTCACCAAGCTGCTTGGTCCTTTGGTGGTGGGTAGTTCTGTAACAGCTGTTGGAAGAAGTGCCTCCAAGGTGCAGCGTGGTACGTGTTCATCTTTATTACTTGAACTGAACACTGATTAACAAAAAAACAACAACGAAACAGTTCTGTCTGGTGCAGAAAGACACAAAACAGAAAACAACTACCCATACAGGTGGGAAAAGGCTACCTAAGTATGGTTCTCAATCAGAGACAACGATAGACAGCTTCCTCTGATTGAGAACTACACCCGGCCAAACACACAGAAATAGAAACATGAACCCACAACAGAACGCCCACTCCAACTCACGCCCTGACCAAACCAAAATAGAGACATGAAAGGATCTCTACGGTCAGGGCATGACAATCTTTTGTAATCTGAAAATTATCATTTGCTTTTTTACTTCACTAGTGCAGCACCTGTAGATGCCTCACAAGTCATGGTCATGTTCATTGTGGTTAATGACATAATTCTGCCTCCACAGGGTGTTATATAGCCTATGCAGATTGGTTTTAGGTTTGAGAGAGAAACATATGAAGTTTAATCTCTGACATGGGAATGAAAACCACTGATCTTTACTGATCAGGGTATTCTGAAATCTAATTTATAGTATATCTATATTAGAATTAAACACTATTTATCCCAGTGCTGAATGGGGCTTTTCTACCAAATATAAAAAACACAATGGAACTATCTACCAAGCTTCTGGTTCCATTTTTATGAACAATGTGTGTCACCAAGAAAAAAAAGTTAACAAACCACCCCCCAAAACCAATAGGATATAAAAGGCGAGAAAAAGCTACTGTTAAAAAACCCTTCTCAGCTGTAAGAAAACATATGGCTCAATGTTTCTGTTAACTATGTTTTGTTCTCTTCTCTCTTTCTTTTTAATTTGGACATTTATGAGTTTTGGGATTTAGTAGAAAGATAATCTGGTTAAATTTGGGCCTCAGCAGTGTGTGGTCCCACTGTGACAATTTCCTAGTTACTTATGTATCCTTCTGCTTCAGACGGCCGAGACATTGGTCTTCAGAGATTGGCCTGCTTTTCCATCAGTCGTCAGGTCAGATTTTATGGCCATCTGGTCGCCCATTGCAGAGGCAGTGCGGCTTTACCTTGTGAATATGTGTGAGTGGCGGCCTTGCGACGTTTGACCTGTGCTTTCCTTGCGAGCAGCCATTCTGACAGCAGGGTTACGTTTATCTGATACCCCCAGATAAGTGCTACTTGAAGGTGCCAAATTTCGGGAAGCAGGCCTCTCTCCTTTGATTCTCTGGTTTCTGTTATGACCCTGCTCTGTACTCACCAAACCTGAGTCCATCTGGACAGCCCCCCCAACCTGCCACACCAACTTTGTCACAGTTACTTTAGGCTACCTTTGTTTGCTTCCGCTTTTTACTTCTGTAATTAAAAACTTTGCCAGTTTAAAGAGGCATCTATTGGTTTTACATTCACATTGTTTTTACCTTCACTAGCATCTGAAATATCTTCATTGATATTGAACTTTAGACCTCAAGCTTTTTGGCCCTGTGTGGTAGTCCATAAATTAACCCTCCTTTTGAGAGCTGGTCTGGAATTCCGGAATCTTTGAACTTTCCGGGCTGCCGGCTGCTTTCAGAGTCATAAGGAATCTTTCAGTGGCTCTTGGTGCCAGGGGAAGCCGACATCAAGCTTGATCCCTCCCCCCATTGCTTGACTCTGCGTCTTCTAGGAAAGAGCACGCAAGTAAGACATCCTTGACTAAATCAAGAGTGAGATGGCTGCGGGTGAAAACTGACTTATGTGCCACTCAACAATATTTCTTTGGCAGAGAGGGGGAAGTGGTGTGTTAGGAAGCAAATATAGAGTATGTGTTGCAAAGTGTTTGAACAGAGGAGGTTGAAATCCATTCTCCACTTTGGCATGTCTGGCCGTTATTAACCTTGCTAGCTTGGCCCTGTGAGAAGACATAGCTGGGCTCTGTAGCTGAGAGCAAGGCCGGCAAGGCCGACAGCAGCAACCCCCTCACAGGTGCCTCTCTTCCCCCAGTGAAGGGCATAACAGCACCAGCTCCCCAGCCCACCCCAACCCTGCTCTGGCTAGCTCCTCTCTCACAATGAAATATGCCAATTTATGTACAACATACAAAAAAATATTTAATCAGCCACCAATTGTGCAAGTTCTCCCACTTAAAAAGATGAGAGAGGCCTGTAATTTTCATCATAGGTACACTTCAACTATGACAGACAAAATGAGAAGAAAAAAAATCCAGAAAATCACATTGTAGGATTTTTAATGAATTTATTTGCAAATTATGGTGGAAAATAAGTATTTGGTCACCTACAAACAAGCAAGATTTCTGGCTCTCACAGACCTGTAACTTCTTCTTTAAGAGGCTCCTCTGTCCTCCACTCGTTACCTGTATTAATGGCACCTGTTTGAACTTGTTATCAGTATAAAAGACACCTGTCCACAACCTCAAACAGTCACACTCCAAACTCCACTATGGCCAAGACCAAAGAGCTGTCAAAGGACACCAGAAACAAGCTTGTAGACCTGCACCAGGCTGGGAAGACTGAATCTGCAATAGGTAAGCAGCTTGGATTGAAGAAATCAACTGTGGGAGCAATTGTTAGGAAATGAAAGACATACAAGACCACTGATAATCTCCCTCGATCTGGGGCTCCACGCAAGATCTCACCCCGTGGGGTCAAAATGATCACAAGAATGGTGAGCAAAAATCCCAGAACCACACGGGGGGACCTGGTGAATGACCTGCAGAGAGCTGGGACCAAAGTAACAAAACCTACCATCAGTAACACATTACGCGGCCAGGGATATAAATCCTGCAGTGCCAGACGTGTCCCCCTGCTTAAGCCAGTACATGTCCAGGCCCGTCTGAAGTTTGCTAGAGAGCATTTGGATGATCCAGAAGAAGATTGGGAGAATGTCATATGGTCAGATGAAACCAAAATATAACTTTTTGGTAAAAACTCAACTGGTCGTGTTTGGAGGACAAAGAATGCTGAGTTGCATCCAAAGAACACCATACCTACTGTGAAGCATGGGGGTGGAACGACTGAGACCAGGACGACTGATCCGTGTAAAGGAAAGAATGAATGGGGCCATGTATCATGAGATTTTGAGTGAAAACCTCCTTCCATCAGCAAGAGCATTGAAGATGAAACGTGGCTGGGTCTTTCAGCATGACAATGATCCCAAACACACCGCCCGGGCAAGAAGGAGTGGCTTCGTAAGAAGCATTTCAAGGTCCTGGAGTGGCCTAGTCATTCTCCAGATCTCAACCCCATAGAAAATCTTTGGAGGGAGTTGAAAGTCCGTGTTGCCCAGCAACAGCCCCAAAACATCACTGCTCTAGAGGAGATCTGCATGGAGGAATGGGCCAAAATACCACCAACAGTGTGTGAAAACCTTGTGAAGACTTACAGAAAACATTTGACCTCTGTCATTGCCAACAAAGGGTATATAACAAAGAATTTAGATAAACTTTTGTTATTGACCAAATACTTATTTTCCACCATAATTTGCGAATACATTCATTAAAAAATCCTACAATGTGATTTTCTGGATTTTTTTCTCATTTTGTCTGTCATAGTTGAAGTGTACCTATGATGAAAATTTACAGACCTCTCTCATCTTTTTAAGTGGGAGAACTTGCACAATTGGTGGCTGACTAAATACTTTTTGCCCCACTGTAAATGTACAAACTGATCTTCACAATACTGTACTGTGTGTAAATGATGCTTTATTCTTACTTAGTATTTAGAGTTTTCTGTCCTTCTCACATAACACAAAGACCGATAGAAATGTAACTGGTGCATTTTAGGGTGCTTTAAGACTTTGTTGCAGTCACACCTTATTTTCTGAGATTTCTTCATTTTCTCATGTGTTTGCTTTTCTCTCATGTGGCATGAGACAAACGGTACGCCTTGAAAAGCACCTATCGGCTTTGACTTAGGATATAAACACAAAATGTGTATACACCTATGATGGTTTGCTTTTGTTCTTATTTTGGGCTGTGGCCTTACAACAATTTCTTAGAATTTCACTTGACTTTCCGTAAGCATCATCCTCTGTATGAAAGTTATATCAGTGGCTTTGACTTAACTCTTGGTTTGACTTACCCTTGTCTCAGCTTATGTGATAATGCTCTTGCTTTATCCTGTCATAAATGTCTTTTAGACATTCAATAACCTCACATGTATCATAGGATAAGAGCTCAGCCATGTTAATTGTTTCAAAAGCACTTTCGAGTTTGAACAAATTACAGAAGAACAAGAAGTCCAGACTAACCTGTACTCCCTCCCAGAGGTCTGCCTATACAGTGTCAGCATTGGGTTATGGGGTGAGGAAAGGGCCCTGTTACAACCTGCAGCACGGCCTGTGTACACTCCTGCTCTGGCATGCAACAAAGTATGTGCCACTTCCTATGACTCGCTCACTATGCCATGCCACTTTTAGTTATCCCCCCCAACAAATGTCACTCACATTGAAAAGCTGCATTCATACAGGAATTCATGTAAAGTGTATTTGATGTGTCCATGTGACGTTAATGTCATAAAGCAGTAACATAGACTTACTAATAGAATATTTCATATTCATGTAATTTCTTCCCCATTTACCTTTTTAATGATTTGATGGTCTAGCAACATGGCATGCTCTTATTGTAAGGTTGACCTGTTATTTACAGTACAAGTAAAAAGTGTGGACACTTACTCATTCAAGTGTTTTGCTTTATTTTTACTATTTTCTACATTTTAGAATAATAGTGAATACATCAAAACTATGAAAAAACACATGGAATCATGTAGTAACCACAAAAGTGTTAACAAATCAAAATATATTTTAGATTCTTCAAAGTAGCCGGCCTTTGCCTTGATGACAGCTTTGCACAGTCTTGGCATTCACTCAATCAGCTTCATAATGTAGTCACTTGGTATGCTTTTCAAACAGCCTTGAAGGGGTTCCCACATATGCTTTTCCTTCACTCTGCGGTCCAACTGCCACACCCCTTGTGGACATCCGGTGTCTCCTTGACCTGCAGCCATTCCCCCTCCCTCTCCCTCTGTGTGTGATTGTGTGATTGGAGACAGGTGTGCTGGAGTCAGAGAAGTTCCCCACCAGCTGCAATCCGTTCCATAATCAAGACCTCTACAAGTGTAGTTAATTGCCATTTCTGAGGCAAGTAACTCTAATGAACTTATCCTCTGCAGCAGAGATAACTCTGGTTCTTCCTTTCTTGTGGCGGTCCAGTTTCAACATAGCAAATTATGGTTTTTGCGACTGCACATGGGGAAACTTTCAAAGTTCTTGACATTTTCTGTATTGACTGACCTTCACCTTCACGTCTTAAAGTAATCATGGACTATATTTTCTCATTGCTTATTTGAGCTGTTCTTGCCATTAATATGGACTTGGTCTTTTACCAAATCTTCTGTATAGCAACCCTACCTTGTCACAACACAACTCATTGGTTCAAATGCATAAAGAAGGAAAGAAATTCCACAAATTTGACTTTTAACAAGGCACACCTGTTAATTGAAATGCATTCCAGGTGACTACAGTACCTCATGAAGCTGGTTGAGAGAATGCCAAGAGTGTGCATCAAGACAAAGGGTGGCTACTTTGAAGAATCTCAAATATAAAATATATTTGGATTGGTTTTACACTTTTTTTGGTTACTACGTGATTCCAAATGTGTTATTTCATAGTTTGATGTCTTCACTATTAATCTACAATGTAGAAAATAGTAAAAATAAAGAAAAACCTTGTAATGAGTAGGTGTTTCCAATATTTTCACTGGTACTGTATGTATGGACTGTGTGACAGCCTGCACTGGGGAATGGCAGTCCCCTTGATCACAGTCTCATGACTTATCGAACGAATGCTATTTCCAAATTATAGCCTGAAGGATAAACGGAGGTGTGAGACACGTAAGAATAGTGTGTACTCGATTAATAGTTATTCACTGGAACTGTATTTGTTTCCTCCAAAGGTCAGGGTCCATTGCCAAAACGTTGCTGTGTTAAGACAAGAGCCAGCATTTACAATGGAATTTGCCACTACATTATTTGCCAAGGGTTGTTTGTGTTGACAAGTGACAAATGCATTGATACTTTGATCAATCTTATCAAACTGCCGGCAGTTAAGCACGAGAAGCTGGAGCATCCCCTTGGAATGGGCGCATTAAATGTCAACCTTGTCTGACTTGGTCAGAAGTTCGGCCATTCCACATTCCTGACTAAGGGATAAAGCTGCTCTAATCCCTTTTACCAGGTAGCCAGAGTTGGCAGCCGAGCCTGGAATTCCAGTGGCATTCCGATTTGGGGAAGTTGCTAGGGTCTGGATGGACAATTCACACAACAAAGGAAGACTCTCATTCAAAGAAAATAGGGTTTAAGTTCTGTGAGAAAGTCAGCCGAAAGTCATGTGGATCGTGGCATATTTAGAGAGCTTTTCATTCGGCGGCTGCTCTAAAAAGGGCTGAGGCAATTGGACGTCCACAAGCCGGGAGGCTGACGCAAAGTGGAAGGTGGGAGGCCGGTCTTGATCTCATGACAAGTCTGGCTGAAGGGTGACAGTCCAGAGCAGATTGCAGCAGGCTTACCTGTCAAAGGCAAGCCAATGAGCTGCAGTCCTGCAGTACAGCCCCAACAGTACTGACTTCAGAGTCACAGAGGGCACAGTCTGGCATTTTATCTGTCTGGAGAATGCTGTATGGTGCTGCTAAAGACCACAGGCTCCATAGAAGTACAGGGGCATTACTGACCTGTCTCACAGAGTCCTCATAGCCCAGTGGAGTCGGTGTGAAAAACATGGAGATATACACTGAGTGTACAAAACATTAGAAACATGTGGAACACTTTTGACAGCTTGTAGACCATGCCCCAACAAATTGAGTCTGTTCTGAGGGCAAAAGGGGGTGCAACTCAATATTAGGAAGGTGCACCTAATGTTTTGTACATTGGCCGCTCTTTGTCCTGTCTGAGTAGCATTGAGACTGAACAAGACTCCATGCAACCTGAACAAAAGCCATTAATCTGGAGTACTGTACACGCAAACATGAATTCTTTCAGTTCAATAAAACTCTGTTAAGGAAGAATGGGTCTATTTAACTGGGTTCCCAATCCCTAAGTTTATCGGGGAGATCTAATTAGCATAATGTCTGCTTACTGCTGGCCAGACGTTACTTTTTCAGTGATATACAAATAACGTTTGTGTTATAGCCTAAGTATGTCACCACCTGAGTATTTTGTTGTCAGAATGGTCCCTATCTCTCTCTGCTTGAATGATTGAAAAAGTTGATATGGTCTGTATGTATGTGGCCTAGTCAGTATGATGGAGGGCGTTCACACGGTAATGTATATCATGTTTTCCATATCAAATGGGTGGTCGTCATACACTCCCAAATCTACATATCAAACCAAGATTTTAAGACCCATTAGTTTATGATTTATCACTCTCTGTCTATGCAAACACAGTATATTCTAACTCCCACCTATATTAAAGAATGTGAAGAATTTTTCACATTCTAGTATAATTGTAACGTGTGCGCTGGGAGTCGAGAAGCAAATTCAGGGAGTGAATACATAATGAATGAACAAAACATAACACAAAACAAGAAACACGAACAACGCACAGACATGAAACTGAAACAAACAACGCCTGGGGAAGGAACCAAAGGCAGTGACATATATAGGGAAGGTAATCAGGGAAGTGATGGAGTCCAGGTGAGTCTGATGACGCGCAGGTGAGCGTAATGATAACAATAATTCATCTAGAATATTTTTTTGTATTTTATCTATTTTTTTCTCCCAATTTCAATTATGATCTTGTCTCATCGCTGCAACTCCCCAACGAGCTGGGGAGAACCGCGGTCCTTAATAAACAACCGCCCGCTTAAACCGGAAGCCAGCTGGACCAATGTGTTGGAGGAAACACCGCTATTCACCTCCTGTGTGTGTGTGTGTGTGTGTGCGTGTGCGTGTGTGTGTGTGTGTGTGCGTGCATGTGTGTGTGTGTGTAGTTAAACGTTCAGTCAAGTTAGAAGACAAGGGCTCTGGGCCTGGGGGGGGGGTCTGGTTTTTGAGATGGTGAGAAGGACATGTCAGCCTCTATTGGCTCCCTGCTGTTAGTGTTGTACTTGAATCAGTCCCAGAGTCCCACAGTGTTCATGAACAGCCATACAGACAGACTGCATATTCACCAGGCAGAGCAGGACCCTCTCTGTCATTCTCCCTGAACTCCAGACACTACAAGGCGTCCCTGTTTCTTTGTGTGGCGTCTGTGAAGAGGCGTGTTTATAGACACAGAACATAAATCAGCCATGTGTTAAGGCCAGTGTTGAAAAGTTACACATATGTGAAAGATGCTCTGTGTTGTAATGGCAGTACATTCAAAACACACACAAGCACACACACACACACACACACACACACACACACACACACACACACACACACACACACACACACACACACACACACACACACACACACACACACACACACACACACACACACACACACACACACACACACACACACACACACACACATTGACAAACAGACACACGTGAATAGTAACTACCACATTCTCCCACTGTAAGATAGATTTTCCACACCACAGATGGTGCTTTCTGCTTTAACTAGATTCATTCTCAGTTGATTCTGAATGTGACGGTGGGTTTTCTATATGTAAGTTACTCTTTGACAAGAAGCTCTTCTTATGTAATGCTTTCGAGTGCCTGTCCTTGTCTTTTAGCTGTACCCATACTTAGCACACAATAGGCCTATATCTCACATACCTGTTCGGCCCGTCACCCCCAAAAGGGAGACAGTGTCCCCCTGACTGATGGCTAGAAGTGGGACAAGAAAACAGGAGCCACCGTTCCCTGATGTCACTGAGAAAGAATCTATCTTCCCCTTCACATAATCAACCAGCTGTGTCCGACTCATCCAGCATGTCACCTATTTTACAATCCATCCCACACTGGGTCTACTCTCCCCTGGTTCCCACAGAGCCACGGTAACACTGCCCAGAGGAAAGGTGCCCATTCCCAGCGTTCCCAACCAGCTCACTGTTTCACCGCCTGGAATTCCCCCTCCACACAAAGAGACACAAATATAATACTGCACCACTGCAGGCGGGGGAGGTATTCAGGGGGTATTCACAGGACAATATTGATACGGGAGGCACTTTTGTCTGTGAATCCTTCTGGGAATGCACTCAGTTGTTGTGGCTATATGGACCCGCATTCTATCCAAGTGCAACAGGTAGCTAGATGTTACTTGTTATTGATTCAAGATAAGCGTAACACTTACGTAACACTTTCTTTCTTTTCCTTTTTCGTAGTTTTTTCTGGGAACCTCACATGTGAGAAGCTGAGATGTCAGCTGATGTTAGCTGATCTGTCAGCTGATGTTAGCTGATCTGTCAGCTGATCTGTCAGCTGATGTTAGCTCATCATGTGTTTTCAGCCTGCATATTCAAATCCCACCGATTTGGACATTGTCTGCAGGAAGTGTTATACAGTATAGGCCAGTAGTCTGTGTTACCTGACTGTTTCTGTATTCAACAATGCTACAGGGTAATTTCATGATAACAGAATTAGGCTGATACTCAGATTTTTCACTTTAACAAACCATACAACTCTATGCACAAGGACTAATTTTAACAATATAGACAGAACATTTTACAAAAACACATTTACTTGAAGAACAGTGCAGATGCAAAGTTTGGTAACAGAATGACGGTTTGTGCTGTTGGTGCCGTAAATGTGTTTTTGTACAATGTTCTGTGTAAATTGTTAAACATAGTCCTTGTGCATAGAGTTGTATGGTTTGTTAAATTTTGAAATCAATGAATTTTGTGTGACATACATTTTAAAGTGAAAAATCTGAGTGCAGAAAAATAAGGCTCTCTGCAAGACGTTGTTTGAATGCACTTCAGATACCGGGAACAGGGCTATACGTACAACTCCATATGTACTGGCTTACCTCTCCTTACCACGTCATATTTGCAGCCCCATGAATGAGGCCCTCAAGCAGGAACTGACAGTAACACAGAGCTAGACAACTCTAACATAGTCTATACCAGGAATATGCAACTCTGATGGGGGTGTGGGCCACAAAATAATCAGAACTCCTCATGGGATGGTGCAGTGGCTCACCGGTCTGCATCCATACCCACACATGTAGTCAGGCCCTAGCCTTTTGATGACCCTAAGCAAAATGTTGATTCCCCCCACCTTGCGGCCAAAATGTTTTAGTGCCCCCCCCCCCCCCCCCCCCCCCCCCCCTTGACAGAGGAGAAAACAGATGTATGTTATAAGAGGTAATTTCCTGCAATTCTATACATTTTCCCATGGGGCATAGAGAACATTTTGCAGTTTTAAAGCAAGTTTGCTGCAAATCTACACATTTTGCCATGGGGCGGAGATAAGATTTTGCAATATTATGAATCATTTCATGCAATTCTATTCATTTTGCCATGGGGTGGAGAGAAATGTTTACAGTGTTTAATATGATATCTGAGAGTAACTAACAATTCAATGGGGCTCCCCTCGGTTGGTCATTCCACAATGATGACTACAAGTGTAGATAGCTAGCCGCTAGACTTATCCAATGTAACAAGAGAAAATCTGCTGATGCACATCCAAATGTGGAAATTGCACCTTGTGTACTGTACTATTCTAACGCTCAACAGTAAGTTGATACCCCAACTGAGCCCCCCGTTTATTTTGGTATATGTTGTAGAGGACAGGGCCTGTTGTTCTAAGAATCCTTCAGAGTGATGCCATACTGTTGCCTTTATGTGGTTTTCATAGCTTTTTATATATTGTTTGCATAATTTTTGCAACAGAAATTACTCCCATCGCTGCCTTTTATATGCCACTGTTTTATCATATGTTTTGAATGTGAATCAGGAAGCAATTGTGAAGGTTTGAAACAAATTATCTTGTGTTCAAACCTTAGACACTCATTCAGGATATGCTTTGTTAAGACCATAACTGCATGGTGGAAGTGGATGAGAATGATGTTGACCAATGAAAAGCTCCAATTAGTTACTACTAAATAGGGTTGAAAAGGTCAATTGTCCACTCAGAACACTTCAAATGACTGGCGCTGGAGCGGCGATCATACAGAGCCATGTCAGATAAGAACTAATACAATGGAGTGCTTATAACAATTGCTCCATACAGAACAGTAATGGGGGGAAATTTGGACTGTTCTATGTCTGCAATTAAACCTTTAGCTGCGAGCCAAATTACGCAAATATGACTATTGAGTAAAAACAAATCACTGTTTTTTTAAACGATAACATATCCAGACATTGCAATTACACTGATATAGACCAACTCAATGTTTCAATTATTAGAAGTAAATAAATAAATAAGTCTGATTTGTGAACTAGATAAGTTGTTTTAAGTGTTTTATTTTCCCAAGTCAACATGGAGGTAATTATTTGATATTGAATTCATGAGCACATCATTTGCTTTTCTTAGGACATTTTCCTGAAGTGAACAGCTCTCATACCTCAATTGTTATTAAATGGAAAAAAGAGCAATGAGGGACATGTACACATTATCATGTTAATAATTCATAGATAGCGATGGTCTTCCAGCTAATAATAATGTAGCAATATCAATAGAAATATTATTATCTAAATGTCAAAGCAATAATGAGAATTTCTTTGCAAGGTAATGGTCCTTACCATTTGTTGTAGTCATGTAGCATTTCTTAAAGTGGAAGCAATAGTTATTGTCCATATTCTAAGCTAAGTTTTCTACTGTTTTATGATGATTTGAATAAATTCAGTTAATGTCTGTTTAAGTGAGCTTTCACTGTCTGCTCAACGCACTTGTAGAACATATGCAAATGTTATTTTTTCTGTCCTTTTGAATATAGGTTGTACTTCCTTTTCACTTCAAGCAAAAGTTTTAGGGGAATTCTGAATCACCAAGCCTATTTAAAGATGTTTGTGTTTGTATGGTTGTTGGGGTGTTTGTCGATTGTTGTTTTGTCGATAGATTGCTATCTTGCCACATAGATGCCTGCCCATGTAGTCTTCTTCTGTTCAACTCGACTAATCTTTTATTGTCTGTTGGCCAGCTGTGTGAATTGACAGAGCAAGACAAAGTCAGTTTGTCCCACAGATTTCAGCTTTCACGTGCACCCGGACACACAGACTGGGCTGGTGAACAGAGACCTGGTGTGCCGACCCCCCCCCCCTCACTTTTTCTCATCCACTCTCTCTCTCTTTCTCTCTCTCACTGTCTCTTTCTCTCACTCACACACTCTCTCTTTCTTATTCTCTTGTGTTTTCTCTCTCTCATTCTCTCACTCTCTTGTTCTTCCTTTCTCTCTCTCTCTGCTCTGAGGTCTGCAGGGTGATGCAGATACTGCTCTAGTGGCTGTGATCCGATAGTCACTGATAGTTGTCTCTGTCACGATTAGGCCCAGATCTCAACAGCTCCACAGCCCCTCTGAGCAGTGCCTGCAGGTGTCTGAGAAAGAACCTCAACTGAGCATGCCTTGTCAACTTGGTCAAAGGCAGAAGCAGAGGTTTTCCATATGGAGATATAAATCCACTGGAATCCCCTTTTGATACCAGGCAATAAATATAGCAAACCCAGGATACAGGCAGGAAGCCTCAGTGAAGGAAGGTACTATTTTGGGTGAACAGTCCCATTGTCTATGATGTAGCGACGGGAGGCTGGGAGTGGGAGAGAGTGATGTTCTGGTGAGGCAGCATGGCTCCTCTCCCCTACCACTCCCTCCAGTGTTCCACATTCAGAGGGTCCCTCTGTCCCCTCTTCTGTGACTACATCATGGCAGTCACACTCTGAGACATGTGCAGAGGAGAGGAGGGCGTGTTATATAACTCGTCTTCAGTGACTGCTGGAGAGAGCTGCCCCGTCTTAAAGGGCTTTTGACTAGATACAGCTTTTGTCAGATTTGACTTTTCAAAGCAGGTTAGGAGAACAAGCAGGTTAGGATAGTTAACATAGGAGGTTTAGGATAATTTGTTTAAGGTTAGGAAAAGCGTAAGGGTTAGCTAAAATGAAGAAAAAAATTATACTTTTGTCTTAATTTGACAAGATCTGTATTCCTCCTAGCCATGATGCAGTGTGGCGTGGCATAACCAAACTTGAAGATCATAAGGCCAATGAAAGAGGAAGCGCCGATGGCAGATTTTCAGAACATGGCCGTTTGTTTGTCTGCCTTGTCACAATCATGCTGTTTTAAAAAAACAATACCTCCTGCCAAGAGAGGGAGGGTTGATGAAGAGAAGTTTAGGCCTTGTACTTTTTATGGACCCAGATTTGAATATATATACAGTAGAAAATCATCTAAAAAGCCGAGCTCAGGAAATGTGTTCTCAAACATATCGGTAGACCTTTTCTGCAGTCAAGGTACTAGTGGCATTATGGGTGGAATGTTATAAAACAAATTAGGATTGATTTATTTTATGCTGAAACTCCAGTGTTTCTATGTCCAACAGTTGTGTTATATTTCAGTTTCCTGTGATGTGTATAAAGTGTAATATTGGGGTGCAAACTTAAAATGAAATACATTTCAACTCTTATGTCTGACATGGTACATGTGTCTTGTTTTTGTAAGCCCATAACCATGTGTGTGAGGTGTTTAAGACAACCAACAAACACTTTGTGTGAGCCTGATTGATCCCACTGCAGTAAAAGGTTATTCATGCAGTTCTTAGAAGTGCTAACCGTAAACATTTTCAAGGTTTTGTAATATTCTACTTTCTCTTTCAATGTTTATATGTAACAGTTTAGAGATGCCGCAGTCAAACGTGTGAGTTGTGACCTCACTAACACCACAAGGCCTCACACAACAACTGTGAGGGGAATTCATGTACTTTACAGGAATTGTGTGTTTTCAGTTTAGTATTACTGGGTCTGCAACTCTCATGGTCGTATCCTCAACTGAAAAGCCCCCCACTCCTAGGTTCTCTAAATCCTCTAGAGACGACTAGACAAATAAGCGGAGGTCGTTTTGAGACGCGGCTCAGCAAAGTATTTACTTCTTCACACGGCTGATGGTTCTCCAATGGGTGTAACATTGGCACAGGAGACATATCAGACCAAAGACAACACAACAACAAGTGTAAAGCTGTCCTCTGGCGGCGGTGTCCGCCCGGAAGGCAAAGCAAACAAACAAACAAGCTGTAGGTCATAAATGCCTAACAGTGGAGGTAGTTCATGTGCTGTCTGGGAGAATAAAAGGCCTCACACTCCATGGGCCTCAGCACAGAGCGCAGTGCAGCCACCCCAGCTCACATGTACACCCACGGGTTCCTGTCTCACCGATCGCTCTAGCCCAGCCATAGAGCCAGCTGGTGACACAAGCACTTCCTACTCTCCCATTTTGTGTCTGCGATTGTGCTGTTCAATGTGTAGCACCTGGCTGAGGCAAAGGCATTACATTACACTCACAATGGAGAGCCAATCCCCTGTATATATCCTCATTATTGTTATTTTATTGTGTTATTATTGTGTTTATTTAGTAAATATTTTCTTAACACTATTTTCTTAAAACTGCATTGTTGGTTAAGTTTGTAAGTAAGCATTTCACAGTAAGGTCTACACCTGGTGTATACGGTGCATGTGACAAATAACATTTGATTTGATATCCAGCTGAAAACATACAGGTAATAATGGAATCACTTGGGTAAATGAGGGATAGTGGGTGAAAGCAGGTGCTTCATGGCTATGCCTCCGTAGGATGACAATGCTCCCATCCACAGTACACGAGTGGTCACTGAATGGTTTGATGAGCATTAAAACGATGTAAACCTTATGCCATGGTCGTCTCAGTCACCAGATCTCTACCCAAATGAACACTTATGGGAGATTCAGGAGCGGCGTCTGAAACAGCGTTTTCCATCAACTAAACACCAAATTATGGAATTTCTGTAAGTATCGTGTAGCATCCCTCCAATAGAGTTCCAGACACTTGTTGAATCCATGCCAAGGTGCATTGAAGCTGTTCTTGCTCGTGGTGGCCCAACACCCTGTTAAGACACTATGTTGGTGTTTCCTTTATTTTGGAAGTTACCTGTACTTGGTTAGTAGAGGGTATCAGAGGCAGAATTACTTGTATCACTGAAATGTAATCAATTGTTGCTGAATTGTTATCTGTTTTATATACAGTATATACACTGCTCAAAAAAATAAAGGGACCACTTAAACAACACAATGTAACTCCAAGTCAATCACACTTCTGTGAAATCAACCTGTCCACTTAGGAAGCAACACTGATTGACAATAAATTGCACATGCTGTTGTGCAAATGGAATAGACAACAGGTGGAAATGATAGGCAATTAGCAAGACACCCCCAATAAAGGAGTGGTTCTGCAGGTGGTGACTAAAGACCACTTCTCAGTTCCTATGCTTCCTGGCTGATGTTTTGGTCACTTTTGAATGCTGGCGGTGCTTTCACTCTAGTGGTAGCATGAGACGGAGTCTACAACCCACACAAGTGGCTCAGGTAGTGCAGCTCATCCAGGATGGCACATCAATGAGAGCTGTGGCAAGAAGGTTTGCTGTGTCTGTCAGCGTAGTGTTCAGAGCATGGAGGCGCTACCAGGAGACAGGCCAGTACATCAGGAGACGTGGAGGAGGACAACAACCCAGCAGCAGGACCGCTACCTCCGCCTTTGTGCAAGGAGGATCACTACCAGAGCCCTGCAAAATGACCTCCAGCAGGCCACAAATGTGCATGTGTCTGCTCAAACGGTCAGAAACAGACTCCATGAGGGTGGTATGAGGGCCCGACGTCCACAGGTGGGGGTTGTGCTTACATCCCAACACCGTGCAGGACGTTTGGCATTTGCCAGAGAACAGCAAGATTGGCAAATTCGCAGATGAAAGCAGGTTCACACTGAGCACATGTGACAGACGTAACAGTCTGGAGACGCCGTGGAGAACGTTCTGCTGCCTGCAACATCCTCCAGCATGACCTGTTTGGCGGTGGGTCAGTCATGGTGTTGGGTGACATTTCTTTGGGGGGCCGCACAGCCCTCCATGTGCTCGCCAGAGGTAGCCTGACTGCCATTAGGTACCGAGATGAGATCCTCAGACCCCTTGTGAGACCATATGCTGGTGTGGTTGGCCCTGGGTTCCTCCTAATGCAAGACAATGCTAGACCTCATGTGGCTGGAGTGTGTCAGCAGTTCCTGCAAGAGGAAGGCATTGATGCTATGGACTGGCCCACCCGTTCCCCAGACCTGAATCCAATTGAGCACATCTGGGACATCATGTCTCGCTCCATCCACCAACGCCACGTTGCACCACAGACTGTCCAGGAGTTGGCGGATGCTTTAGTCCAGGTCTGGGAGGAGATCCCTCAGGAGACCATCTGCCACCTCATCAGGAGTATGCCCAGGCGTTGTAGGGAGGTCATACAGGCACGTGGAGGCCATACACACTACTGAGCCTCATTTTGACTTGTATTAAGGACATTACATCAAAGTTGGATCAGCCTGTAGTGTGGTTTTCCACTTTAATTTTGAGTGTGACTCCAAATCCAGACCTCCATGGGTTGATAAATTTGATTTCCATTGATAATTTTTGTGTGATTTTGTTGTCAGCACATTCAACTATGTAAAGAAAAAAGTAATTAACAAGAATATTTCATTCATTCAGATCTAGGATGTGTTATTTTAGTGTTCCCTTCATTTATTTTTATATATATATACAGTTGAAGTCGGAAGTTTACATACACCTTAGCCAAATACATTTAAACTCAGTTTTTCACAATTCCTGACATTTAATCAGAGTAAAAATTCCCTGTTTTAGGTCAGTTAAGATCACCACTTTATTTTAAGAATGTGAAATGTCAGAATAATAGTAGAGAGAATGATTTCTTTCAGCTTTTATTTCATTCATCACATTCCCAGTGGGTCAGAAGTTTACATACACTCAATTAGTATTTGGTAGAATTGCCTTTAAATTGTTGAACTTGAGTCAAACGTTTTGGGTAGCCTTCCACAAGCTTCCCACAATAAGTTGGGTGAATTTTGACCCATTCCTGCTGATAGGGCTGGTGTAACTGAATCAGGTTTATAGGCCTCCTTGCTCGCACACACTTTTTCAGTTCTGTCCACAAATTTTATATGGGATTGAGGTCAGGGCTTTGTGATGGCCACTCCAATACCTTGACTTTCCTTAAGCCATTTTACTACAACTTTGTAAGTATGCTTTGGGTCATTGTCCAGTTGGAAGACCCATTTGCGACCAAGCTTTAACTCCTGACTGATGTCTTGAGATTTTGCTTCAATATATACACATACTTTCCCATCCTCATGATGCCATCTAGTTTGTGCACCAGTGCCTCCTGCAGCAAAGCACCCCCACAACATCATGCTGCACCCCCATGCTTCATGATTGGGATGGTGTTCTTCGGCTTGCAAGCCTCTCCCCTTTTCCTCCAAACATAATGATGGTCATTATGGCCAAACAGTTCTATTTTTGTTTCATCAGAGCCCGGTTCTGGGACATTTCTCCAAAAAGTACGATCTTTGTCCCCATGTGCAGTTGCAAACCGTAGTCTTGCTTTTTTATGGCAGTTTTGGATCAGTGGCTTCTTCCTTGCTGAGCGGTCTACGTTATGTCGATATAGGACTCGTTTCACTGTGGATATAGATACTTTTGTACCTGTTTCCTCCAGCATCTTCACAAGGTCCTTTGCTGTTGTTCTGGGATTGATTTGCACGTTTCATACCAAAGTATGTTTATCTCTAGGAGACAGAACGTGTCTCCTTCCTGAGCGGTATGATGGCTGCGTGGTCCCACGGGGTTTATACTTGCATACTATTGTTTGTACAGATGTATATGGTGCTTTCAGGCGTTTGGAAATTGCTCCCAATGATGAACCAGACTTATGGAGGTCTACAATTTTTCTTCTGAGGTCTTGGCTGATTTCTTTTGATTTTTTCCTGAGTTTGAAGTTAGGTACACCTCCAATTGACTCAAAGGATAGCAATTAGCCTATCAGATGCTTCTAAAGCCATGACCATTTTCAGACATTTTCAGACATTTTCAGGAATTTTCCAAGCTGTTTAAAGGCACAGTCAACTTAGTGTATGTAAACTTCTGACCCACTAGAATGGGCTGAATAATTTTGCACGCCCAATTTTTCAGTTTTTGATTTGTTAAAAAAGTTTGAAATATCCAATAAGTGTCGTTCCACTTCATGATTGTGTCCCACTTGATGTTGATTCTTCACAAAAAATACAGTTTTATATCTTTATTATCTTTGTTTGAAGCCTGAAATGTGGCAAAAGGTCGCAAAGTTCAAGGGGGCCGAATACTTTCGCAAGGCACTGTATATATATACAGTACCAGTCAAACGTCTGGAAACACCTACTCATTCCAGGGTTTTGTTTATTTGTACTATTTTCTACAATACAGAATAATAGAGTTAAGACATCACAACTATGAAATAACACATATGGAATTATGTAGTAACACAAAAAGTGTGAAACAATTCAAAATATGTCACACCTTCCCCCGCTCCCCCTCCCCGGCGCTCGACATCTCCAGATTATTACGCACACCTGCCACCATCATTACGCGCACCTGCGCCTCAAGAGATTCACCTGGACTCCACCTGATTACCTCCCCTATATCTGTCACTCCCTTTGGTTCTTTACTCAGGCGATATTGTTTCTGCTTCTGTTTCATTTCTGTACTCTACTCGTGTTTCTTGTTTTGTTCCATGTTCGTTTATTTATTAAATTCACTCCCTGTACTTCCCGCTGCCGACGCAACCGGGGATGCTTTAGCTGGCTCTTCAGGCTCCCAAGCTTCAGCTGGCTCGACAGGTGTCCACGCCTCGGTTGACTCGTCAGGTTCCCATGCCTCAAAAGGCTCGACAGGTTTCCAAACGTTGGCTCATCAGGCTTCCGTGCCTCAGATGGCTCGTCAGGCTCCCGTGCCTCAGCCGGCTCGTCTTTGAAGAATCTCAAATCTCAAATATATTTGGATTTGTTTAGCACTTTTTTGGTTACTACATGATTCCATATGTGTTATTTAATAGTTTAGATGTCTTCGCTATTATTCTACAATGTAGAAAATAGTAAAAATAAAGAAAAACCCTGTAATGAGTAGGTGTGTTCAAACGTTTGACAGGTACAAATATAAACACATGATGCTGCCGCTCAATAACATGTAAAAGCTGGGCTTATGTCAATGACTGGAAATAGACCAACATACAGTAAAAGCAATGCAGTGATCTTACTGAAAGAGGTGGAGGTGACACAGGGCAGAAGTGACTTACGTTTGGATAAGTTTGGATAAGGACAAGGACCACAAATGGCTAAATGTTCTTGAGGGAAACGCGAACAGTTGCCTGACATTTCAGAGACAAATGCAGAGTGTTGTCGGTGAGGGTGGGTTCCAGCTCAGAAGGTGCGGGACTGGGCAGATCAGCCAGCCAAGGGGGAGAGCGGTGGCTTGTGGTTGGATGGTATAAGGGGGAGAGCAGCGGCGTGTGGTTGGATGGTATCCTTGGGAAAGTTTGCAGCTCGGCTCTCAGTATCTGGATCTCAGCTTGGGACAAATACCACATGGAAACGAGAGGAAACCCGCTAGAGTGGAGAGGGCCGCGCGCTGGAATGTTGAACTTCAAATGGAAAATGCTTGCAGCTGTTAGCCGCTTTCTGTTTGCTTATTTCTCTCATTTCTTTCTGTGCCCAAGTGATTCTCTTTCATTGGGTCTACATTTGGATGAATCCCCCATGTCCTGCTTCTGATTGGGGCTTTCGTCAGCCCAGAGCAGACTGCCCTACACCAATGTAGACAATGTGTAGAGTCATACAGGAAACTTCTGTCTGCCCCACAGGAACAACAACAACATCCCAACATCAACAATCCCCATAACTCCAGACCTTCAGACCATCCACCCATCTTGTCTGAAGTCTGATTGCCCTGGTTTGGCCAGAGTTCAAATGAACTTCCAGAGCATTTGTCTACAGAGGTTGCGAATGAGCACACTCTAATGAGCCTGTGGGTTGGAAGGGTTCTGAATCACTGAGAGAGCCCAATTCTAGTGACTCTACGTCCGTTTCCAGATGCATCAAAACCTCAGCCATATGCAGATCACACACCCAGTCACCCAGTGCAAGTGGCAGGTTTCCCCCTGGGCCTCTGATCAGCCTGAGATACAGCTCCATTTGGCACTCCCAATTAATGGGTGGGTCCAACTGTACATGTTTTCCAAGCCCACATCTATCTCTCCAGTCTTGGGCTGGCTGAGGATTTCTCATAGAATGGCAGCATCACCAGGTTGTATTCAGAGTTCTGAGAAATTCACTTAGCTGCCTAAACAGACCAAAATAGAGAGCCCTTTACTGTGGTCTTGATTATTCTGTACCTTTCCCTCCAAAACATATGGTAAATTGTTGTTTGTTATAATTGTTATACTTTTGTATCATGCTCATACTGTAGAACTGTCTCATTTCACAGCTGTTTTATTGTGGTTATCTGTTGTTGTTTGTCTTGCTGTTTTTGATGGTGACCATGAAGGGATGACCCAATGCTGTTTGGTTCTTATATGTGCTCTTCATTGTTTGTCCACAGTGTTTGTCTAGTCATGGTCACTTATGCAATAGAACAATACAAGGACTGAATAAACTGTTCATTACTCAAGTCTGAACCAGTAGAGAAACCCCTTCCCACTGTGGTATCCTGCAGGATTGCTCCCTTTCTGTTCCTTATGTGTGTGTGCTTACGTGCGTGCACGTGCATTTCTTGGTTCTATTAAAAAACATGTTGTTACTAATCTACTTCCGTGTCTTTTCGCTGCTTCTGATAATGGCATCCTCTTGCTGGTACTGGTGCGCACAAATACAAAGGAGAAAGAGAACCTACCACAGTCGGGGACTTTGTAGATCACTCTGTTCTGCCACAGCCACCCAGGACCATTTGGGGTCTTGTTTCTGCATGCTCCTTCTTTACCCACTATCCTTTCCCTGCTTTCACAATTTTTATTCACTCTCCTACCTGTCTGGGTTATGGCAATTTTACATTGTTTTGTTTGAAATCAGCTCTCTGTGGGCTAGGGGGCAGAGGTTGGTGTGACTATAGGGGAGTTGTGTGCATGTGTTGCTGAAAGTACAGGGTACTCTGGAGGTCTGTGAAGAGGTTTGGCCTCCCTCCGACAAGAGGGATTGATGGGGGAGGTGTTTTAGAGGAAAGTGAAAGTGGAAAAGTAAAGAATATATAAAAATAATACTCTAAAAATATCAATGGGGAGGTGCCCCCGGGCTTCACCATGCTCTCAACCCCCTTTGAAGAAATGCAGGAAAATAAGTCTTACGCTTGTGACCCCTCGTCATTCACCAGTCCCAACGGTGATAACAAGACAGAAAAAGCTGACCGGGCAGATTTGGTGCAGATTGTAGAGCAAGTTTCAACCATCTCTGTACTTTGTGAGCTAGGTGTACTGCCGTTTCCCTCAGACTCTTGTGTGTGGGGCAGGGCAGATGCAGGGGCTGCGAGCTGAGACAGCAGCAGAGTGTAGGTGGAGGTCTTTGTCTGTGACCAGGGGTTTCTTCTCTTCCCTGACAGCAGGGCCAGATGAGTTGCTGCTCTGGGGGTAACAGGGAGAACAAAGCCTGCAATGCCAATCCTGCAGGCCTCAGTGTCTGGACTGTGGGGACAGGGACCGAGCCTGTCAGCTTAGATGTGATGTGGACACTTTGCCTAGAGTTAGCTAAGCTCACGGACCGCTCTGGAGACAGTGGATGTGTGATGCATTTCTGTTGGCACTCTTTGACAAGCAGCTGCTCACTGCAACACACCGACATAGAAGCTATGTTAAATTCTATCAAACCTAGTACTGATGTGCTTAGGTTAGCTTGTGCACTTGTAGGTGTAATGTCTTCTTTGGCCTGTTAATCATTTCGAGAATTTGACCCTCGTCAGTTACAGGTACCTACCGATTAGACCTGACAAATTTTTTACAAAATCTCATTTTGGCTAGCGTATCTGTACACAACGCCCTTATATAGCAGGGCTCGACAACAGCCGGCCCACAGGCCAAAACCGGGCCGGTCGGCAAGTGATTTTCTTTGGGCCCTCCAAAGTAAAAAATAAAATAAAAGTCTGTAAAATCACCAGGAATTCAGCAACAATATACATATATTTCGAAAATCTATTTCAAAGTATTCCCACAAATAAAAAGAGATATGAACGTCTCTGTGTAATCAAGGTATGACATGATTGTAATTTTAAAATACAATCTTCCTTTGGGCTTTGTTGTAGTCATTTTGCAGTGTACTAATTATGTTCTGGACCCCCGACCATCCGCTCCGACAAAAATCAGCCCGCGGCTGAATCTAGTTGCCTACCCGTTATATAGTCTTCATTGCCAAGGCCTTACAAAAATGCACAAATCTCTCCCATCTGCCCCTAGTGTGGCTGAGGACAGAGTATGGCAAGGACGAGGTTAAGTCTGGGCATATTGACTAAGAGAGCTTTGCATCATGTAAACATGTTATTTGGAGGTACAGTGCCTTGCAGAAGTGTTCATCCCTCTTGGGGTTTTTCCTGTTTTGTTGCATTACAACCTGTAATTTAAATAGATTTTTATTTGGATTTCATATAATGGACATACACAAAATAGTCCAAATTGGTGAAGTGAAATTAAAAAAATTCAAAAACAAATAAAATGGAGAAGTGGTGCATACATATGTATTCACCCCCTTTGCTATGAAGCCCCTAAATAAGATCTGGTGCAACCAAATACCTTCAGAAGTCACATAATTAGTTAAATATAGTCCACCTGTGTGCAATCTAAGTGTCACAAGATCTGTCACATGATCTCAGTATATATACACCTGTTCTGAAAGGCCCCAGAGTCTTGCGTCACCAAGCAAGTGGCACCATAATGACCAAGGAGCTCTTTGAAACAGGTCAGGGACAAAGTTGTGGAAAGGTACAGATCAGGGTTGGGTTATAAATAAATATCTGAAACTTTGAACATCCCACGGAGCACCATTAAATCTATTATTTAACAAATTGAAAGAATATGGCACCACAACAAACCTGCCAAGAGAGGACCGCCCACCAAAACTTAGGGACCAGGCAAGGAGGGCATTAATCAGAGGCAACAAAGAGACCAAAGATAACCCTGAAGGAGCTGCAAAGCTCAAAGTTGGTGAGGGAGATAAAAGTCTCCAACTTCAGCGATTTTTGCAATTCGTTCCAGTCACAGGCAGCAGAGAACTGGAATGAAAGGCGGCCAAATGAGGTGTTGGCTTTAGGGATGATCAGTGAGATACACCTGCTGGAGCGCGTGCTATGGGTGGGTGTTACCATCGTGACCAGTGAACTGAGATAAGGCGGAGCTTTACCTAGCATGGACTTGTAGATGACCTGGAGCTAGTGGGTCTGGCGACGAATATGTAGCGAGGGCCAGCCGACTAGAGCATACAGGTCGCAGTGGTGGATGGTATAAGGTGCTTTAGTGACAAAACAGATGCCACTGTGATAAACTGCATCCAGTTTGCTGAGTAGAGTGTTGGAAGCTATTTTGTAGATGACATCGCCGAAGTCGAGGATCGGTAGGATAGTCAGTTTTACTAGGGTAAGTTTGGTGGCGTGAGTGAAGGAGGCTTTGTTGCGGAATAGAAAGCCGATTCTAGATTTGATTTTCGATTGGAGATGTTTGATATGAGTCTGGAAGGAGAGTTTACAGTCTAGCCAGACACCTAGGTACTTATAGATGTCCACATATTCAAGGTCGGAACCATCCAGGGTGGTGATGCTAGTCGAGCGTGCGGGTGCAGGCAGCGAACGGTTGAAAAGCATGCATATGGTTTTACTAGCGTTTAAGAGCAGTTGGAGGCCACGGAAGGAGTGTTGTATGGCATTGAAGCTTGTTTGGAGGTTAGATAGCACAGTGCCAAGGACGGGCCGGAAGTATACAGAATGGTGTCGTCTGCGTAGAGGTGGATCAGGGAATCGCCCGCAGCAAGAGCAACATCATTGATATATACAGAGAAAAGAGTCGGCCCGAGAATTGAACCCTGTGGCACCCCCATAGAGACTGCCAGAGGACCGGACAGCATGCCCTCCGATTTGACACACTGAACTCTGTCTGCAAAGTAGTTGGTGAACCAGGCAAGGCAGTCATCAGAAAAACCGAGGCTACTGAGTCTGCCGATAAGAATATGGTGATTGACAGAGTCGAAAGCCTTGGCAAGGTCGATGAAGACGGCAGCACAGTACTGTCTTTTATCGATGGCGGTTGTGATATCGTTTAGTACCTTGAGCGTGGCTGAGGTGCACCCGTGACTGGCTCGGAAACCAGATTGCACAGCGGAGAAGGTACGGTGGGATTCGAGATGGTCAGTGACCTGTTTGTTGACTTGGCTTTCGAAGACCTTAGATAGGCAGGGCAGGATGGATATAGGTCTGTAACAGTTTGGGTCCAGGGTGTCTCCCCCTTTGAAGAAGGGGATGACTGCGGCAGCTTTCCAATCCTTGGGGATCTCAGACGATCTGAAAGAGAGGTTGAACAGGCTGGTGATAGGGGTTGCGACAATGGCGGCGGATAGTTTCAGAAATAGAGGGTCCAAATTGTCAAGCCCAGCTGATTTGTATGGGTCCAGGTTTTGCAGCTCTTTCAGAACATCTGCTATCTGGATTTGGGTAAAGGGGGACCTGGAGGGGCTTGGGCGAGTAACTGCGGGGGGGGGGGGGGGGGGGGGCTGTTGGCCGAGGTTGGAGTAGCCAGGCGGAAGGCATGGCCAGCCGTTGAGAAATGCTTGTTGAAGTTTTCGATAGTCATGGATTTATCGGTGGTGACCGTGTTACCTAGCCTCGGTGCAGTGGGCAGCTGGGAGGAGGTGCTCTTGTTCTCCATGAACTTCACAGTGTCCCAGAACTTTTTGGAGTTGGAGCTACAGGATGCAAATTTCTGCCTGAAGAAACTGGCCTTAGCTTTCCTGACTGACTGCGTGTATTGGATCCTGACTTCCCATAACAGTTGCATATCGCGGGGACTATTCGATGCTATTGCAGTCCGCCACAGGATGTTTTTGTGCTGGTCGAGGGCAGTCAGGTCTGGAGTGAACCAAGGGCTATATCTGTTCTTAGTTCTGCATTTTTTGAACAGAGCATGCTTATCTAAGAAGAGTGGACAGAAAAAGCCATTGCTTTAAAAAAAGAATAAGCAAACACGTTTGGTGTTCACCAAAAGGCATGTAGGAGACTCCACAAACATATGGAAGAAGATAGCTCAATTTTAGTCTCATCTGACTAGACTATGTCTGGCGCAAACCCAACACCTCTCATTGCCCCGAGAACAACATGACCACAGTGAGGCAATGATGGTGGCAGCATCATGCTGATTGGAAAAACATCCTTCGGCAGGGACTGGGAAACTGGTCAGAATTGAAGGAATGATGGATGGCGCTAAATACAGGGAAATTCTTGAGGGAAACCTGTTTCAGTCTTCCAGAGATTTGAGACAGGGACAGAGGTTTACCTTCCAGCAGGACAATGACCGTAAGCATACTGCTAAAGCAACACTCGAGTGGTTTAAGGGGAAACATTTAAAAGTCTTGGAATAGCCTAGTCAAAGACCAGACCTAAATCCAATTCAGAATCTGTGGTATGACTTAAAGATTAGTGTACTCCAGTGGAACCCATCCAACTTGATGAAGCTGGAGAGCTTTGCCTTGAAGAAGGGGCAAAATCACAGTGGCTAGATTTGCCAAGGTTACAGAGACATACCCCAAGAAACTTGCAGCTGTCATAGCTGTTATGCACGCTCAAGATCTGTTTTTTGGGGGTCTTATTTCTTGTTTGTTTCACAATAAAAAAATATTTCGCATCTTCAAGGTTGTAGGCTGCTGTGTAAATCAAATGATAGAACCCCCCAAAAAAATCTATTTTAATTCCAGGTTGTATGGCAACAAAATAGGAAAATGCCAAGGGGGTGAATACTTTCGCAAACCACTGTAAAACAGCTCACATTTAGACCTGGACATCTGGTCCTGTGCATACAAGCAAGTAGTCAATGGCTCTGGTTTATGCACTAGGCTTTGTCTCCAGTGCTTGTAGGAAAGTTGGAGAAGTCGAAGGGGGACTAAATAAAGAAGTCACTGTTTCCTATTTTTCTGTGTTTCATGTGTGATGCAGTGAGGCAGCATTTGTAGAACGAGCCAAAATAATATGAGCAGAAAAATATATATATAAACAAAGGAAAATTATCCCCAAATTTCATACTGGGTTCCCTCATTATGTGATTACAGAAAACAATGCAGCTCCCTGACAAATGAACTAACGCTGTTGATGATTTAGAACAGACTCTTATTGACTGGGCTTGGAATACGCTTGCCTTGCATTTTAACTGTTTAAGAAGGAATCCATGGAGAGGAGACAGACACTAAATCATATTAATGTACGTCCTCTCCCACCACAGTTTTAACTGCAAGGGAAAATGTGCTCTAAGGAGTGGCAAAACAAAAAGATCATCCATTTGCAAAGCGAAGACAGATTTAAAATGCCCTTCTTTTATGCAAATCACACAATTTTGGCATGTAAAATGTACAGGTTGGCTTATCTATTTAGGAGGATGCTTTTAGCCTGATTCAGACCACATATTTCCTGTTTCAGCCTTTTGAATTACAATTTCATTTACTCCTGAGGTGCTGACTTGCTGCACCCTCGACAACTACTGTGATGATTATTATTTGACCATGCTGGTCATTTATGAACATTTGAACATCTTGGCCATGTTCTGTTATAATCTCCACCCAGCACAGCCAGAAGAGGACTGGCCACCCCTCACAGCCTGGTTCTTCTCTAGGTTTCTTCCTAGGTTTTGGCCTTTCTAGGAAGTTTTTCCCTAGCCACTGTGCTTCTACACTTGCATTGCTTGCTGTTTGGGGTTTTAGGCTGGGTTTCTGTACAGCACTTTGAGATATCAGCTGATGTAAGAAGGGCTATATAAATACATTTGTTTTGAAATGCCATCATTTCCCAATTGTTCTCAGTTTAGGTATTTGGGACCTGTACAAATATGGTGACATATTTGTGTTGTGTCCGCCCCCAACCTGACACCTTACTGCGCAATACTGCATTAATCCCTAATCCTTTCTTCTTCCTCTCCTTGTCCCTTTGTACTTCTAGTTTATCAAAGACAATCCAGGCTTGTCATGTGACCAAATCGTCATGACACCCATTAATGATGGTGTTGTGGGCCAAGGAGAGAGAGAGTGAGAGGGAGTGATAGAAAGAGTAATAGAGAGAAAGAGCGATGGAAAGAGAGAAAGAGCGCAGGAAAGAAAGAGAAAAAGGGCAATAAAAATATGTAAAGAGCGATAGAAAGGTGGAATGAACGATTGAAAGAGAGAGGAAGATCAATAGAAAGAGGAAGATCAATAGAAGGAGAGCGATAGAAAGAGTGATAAGGATAGAGAGAGTAAATAGGATTACTCTGCTTTGCCACTAGAGGGGATGTAGTGAGCAGTGGTTGAGGGTTGTCACGACAACAGCTGAGAGCGCTGCCACTCATGGGAATGTAGCTAGCAGTGGTTGAGGGTTGTCGGGACAACAGCTGACAGCGCTGCCACTGAAGGGATGTAGCTAGCAGTGATTGAGAGTTATCAGGACAACAACTGACAACGCTGCCACTGAGGGGATGTAGCTACCAGTGATTGAGAGTTATCAGGACAACAGCTGACAATG
The DNA here is from genome assembly GCF_021184085.1 of Oncorhynchus gorbuscha. Taxonomy (NCBI): domain Eukaryota; kingdom Metazoa; phylum Chordata; class Actinopteri; order Salmoniformes; family Salmonidae; genus Oncorhynchus; species Oncorhynchus gorbuscha. Next base: position 20,229,498 of record NC_060173.1, read on the forward strand.
CTGCCACTGCCGAGAGGAAGAGGGCTTGTTTTAATATTTTATATGGGAGGTAGCTAGCCAAGTAGATAGCCTCCAGTGCTCTGGCTATGGGATGAGTTTAGAAATGGTCAGTGGGACCGAGGTGCCCTACAGGTCTAAGCCATGGCTGGTGCCGCTGCACCCCATGTCCACAGAGGGGTGAGTCAGGGAAGAACGGCCCGTGTACTGACCAACACCCCACAGCAGGAGACCTCTGTTATACAACCCACCATTAACCCCTCCAACTCATCCACAGGCTTTAGTTTTTTACAAAGAAGATGCTTTTCGTATCATCAGATGTTCTGAATTGCTTCTCTTGTTGCTTCTCTTATTAACAATGTGATTTAAGTTCAGAAGGGCATAAATGGAAGAGAGAAATACTCCCAAATATTTCAGTATTTGACAACTTCGAGTTATTTCATTTGGATGTTTTGCATCATGGAACCCCTTTGATAATTCATGAATGATTCCCGTTCATGGGTCTGATCCTCTTAATTGCTGACCACTGTTTTGCTACACATGTATTGGTTATTGTGTGAACATGAGACTTGAGCCATGAAGGGGAAAGTGTTTGTTTCAATGAGCAGCCTGTCTTGTTGACATTGAAAAGTTCTAGGATTTGGTCCAAACCGAGTCAAGTGGGACTTTGAATGCTTTGATGTCTAAACTAAGAGATTCTTACTGGAGATTACATGGGTTATCAAATCCTCTGGCCCCTTTATGTATTGTGGGCATTTTTTTATTGACCATTCCATTGCATTGGCAAACCTTGGGCAGTGGGCTACATTGGTCCATCCCTAAGGGTCGTTTGTTGGATCAATGGATACTACTCACTGGAATGTGTTCCATGACACCATCGAGACAGAAGTTCTTCCAGAGTTTTCCCAGTTTAGACCTGACCTATCTGTGCACCATGTCAAAATGGCCGCATTATTTTTGGATAGAGATTGAATGGTCTGTTGTTGACTCCCTATCCTACGCTGTGTACTGGAGTCCCTCTACAATTCTCCAGCTGCTCTCTTCCCCAGCACTTTCTCTCCATTGCCCCAATGCACGTCCCTCTGTCCTCACCCAGAATGCTCTCTTGCTGTGGATGGATGGCCCCTGAACAGGTCTTGTCTCAGTTCCATTAGTCTGTGTCGGCTGGCCTGACCTTTGTCTGCGTGGGATGTTGTCACTTTGTACATCCTCCTATGAGTTATCGGACTGAAATTAATGGAGGTCAAGACAGAGCCACTCAGTTCTCACCAGAGAACGAAACTGTTAACTAGACTTATTGTCAGGTCTTTCAAAGAACATTAGGCCGGTTTTAGATGTTTGGGTACAACTAGTGTTATTTGAGTACAGTACAAGCTATTTTGGTTCAGTTGTACAGCAGCAGTCAAGAGTAGAGACCAACAGCTGATGGAGTTGTTGAGGGAAACTCATGGTTAAGGGAGCAAAACAACCCCAAGAGGTTACCTTAACAGCACCATCTGTGTTACAGCTCTCATTATCTGCATCTTGTTGCTTTCAGAAGCCATTTACAGGCACTCCCTATCCACAACATCAGTCTGAGATGAGTCACGAAGGAAAGGTGCAGCCAGCCTGCTAGTGACTTTGCCAGTGGGTGAATAACAGTCAGTGTTTAGGATGGCGTTACATGTATATGAGGAGACCACATCATGATCGTGGGAGGAGTCAGGGACACTTTTGGTGACGAGCTTGCCCCAAACTGGGAGCTTAGTCATAATCTCTCTGCTCTGGAGATCTACTGATTGGAAATGTTGTTGACTCGTTTGATCCACATTTACATTTAAGTCATTTAGCAGACGCTCTGACAGGGCTGATGATACTGTTTTGATTTTGAAGTATATTCTTTTAGTTTTAAAAAGTACAAATAAAAAAAGCATCAGTTTCTATTTTAATGATGAACTTGGCTCTTATTCTGCTGTTTCTCTGCATCATCTGGAGGTATACAGGGATGTCCCCACAACTTTTTTCTCTTCAGTGAGCAAATTAGCCAGACATGTTGCCCACCCCGTCAGCTTGCTAGTAAGAGCAGTGAGGTAAATAATAATGTTCAGCTTTGCTGTGCCAGTGACAGCAGCACGGTGGGCAAAGGCCTGGTGGGTCTGGCTCAGAGAGCCTGCAACATGGTGGGAGTCAACAGTCCACAACACAGAAGGAGAGGGGCACTAAGTAGACACACACCCACTCCCACAGAGACACAAACACACACACACAGCAACACTGACATTTCATTAACATTGTATTTCACAATTAGTAACTTGAGACACAGTGATGGTGCAAAGAGGTTCCCATCACTGCTGATGCAATGATATGGCTCAAGTTCTGAATACAGAGACATTGAAAGAAACACAATTATTTTGTTAAGTATGTATAGTCTTCTAATTTTCAAATAAGTAATTTCACCCGCAATCTATTCCTAAAGGAAAGTGAAATGAACATTGAACAATACTTGAGCGTGACGGTAAATACGTGTTTGAGAGACTTATGTATTGCCTATACCAGTGAAAGCCTTGCCAGGCCAAATGATTTATGCCACATTCTGCTGTGGCCATGCAGGAGGCTCCCTGGAGTGCCCTTGGGTACAGGAAGGGGCAATGTTCTCCCGCTCTCATTTTAATCCTGAACAGCCTTGAAATAACATGATCATGAGCATCTCCCCTACCTGGGGCTCAGGCCAGCTGGGCCAGCCCATGTCTGGCTCAGAGTAATATCAATTGTCTCTACAGTACCTGGCATACTGGATCACTTAGTGTTACTTTGGATCAGTGTAGATAATGTTCATTGTTTTCCACAAGTATACCTGCGGAATAGAAAAAATAGACAGCTGGGCCGGGGGGTTTCCTCCCTTGGGTTGGAAATGTTTTGTCGAAGGCGCTCTATTTTGGTGGCCTCTGGTACATTATAATGCCTTGTTTCTATCTGAAATACACAGTGAAATGTAAAAAAAATGTAATTGAATACTTTATAGAGTTTACATCCCAGATTGGAAAAAGTGGTTGTGAAATTGTGTTGAAAGACATGACTTAACAATTTAAATAACTGAAAATGTATGAATTCAGTGTATTTTTAGTTGTTTTGGATATTGTCTAGGCCTATATGATCAGGGTTATTTTCTAAGTAAGATAACATTAAACCATTTAACCGGTTTTGAGATTAAAGTCTTATTTAGAGTTTTACTGGAAGTTATGAATTGCCACAATGTTTGTTCTTCAAATAGTTTTTTATTAAAAAAGACAAATGAAGTAAATAGCCCACATTATCTTTAAGAAATTAAAGGTTTTGTTTTCCAGGTTTTCATGATCAAATTCACTTTTTAAAGAGAAAAACAACACAATTTAATGTTCTAAGTCCACAACAATGCTTCAACCACATCAGGACACCACTTTTGAGGTCTCGGGAAAATCTGCAAAATGTTTTATTACCCTTTAACAGGTTCTACCCACAAGCCATAAAACTGCTGAACAATTCAATCAAATGGCCACCTGGACTATTTGCATTTAGGGTCCCCTCCCCTTTGTTTTTACACTGCTGCTACTCACTGTTTATTATCTACATGTACAAATGACCCCGACTAACCTGTACCCCTGCACATTGACTCTGTACTGGCACCCCCTGTATATAGCCTCATTGTTTTTTTATTGTGTAATTCTTTTATTTCTTTAACTTTAGTTTTTTTAGTAAATATTTTCTTAAAACTGCATTGTTGGTTAAGGGCTTATAAGTAGCATTTCATAGTAAGGTCTACTACACCTGTTGTATTCAGTGCATGTGACAAATAACATTTGATTTGAAACAGGATGCACCTGAGCTCAATTTCTAATCTCATAGCAAAGGGTCTGAATACCTATGTACATAAGGTATTTCGTTGTTTTTTAAAATACATTTTCTAACATTTCTCAAAACCTGTTTTCATTGTCTCATTATGGGGTATTGCGTGTAGATTGATGAGGGAAAAAACACATTTAATCCATTTTGCAATAAAGCTGTAACGTAATCAAATGTTTTTAAAAAGTAAAAGGTATCTGAATATTTTCCGAATGCACTGTCGCTACTGATTGACGAGATGAGTCACTCACTTCAGCGTCACTGTCTGGCAAGCTCCGACATCCTACGAAAGGAAACCTAGGAAATCCTGTTTTACATGGCCCAATGTGATACCATGGACATATAACCACGTGGCATGATTAATGAATTACAAAGCGACATAGGTCGACTTTAATTCAGTCAGTTCGACACCTTTTATAAACTAGTAAACACTTGTTTAGTTGTCAATAGTCTACTGTGCGCCCCGACTCCGCCTGGCTGGCTATGTGAAACATGCGAAAGAAAATTCATGTAATGTGTCAGAAAACAATAATTAGCCTAAGTCGTGGACTTCGACTTATTGTTACCACATTACATGGGACGTGCAAACTCACAAACAGCATGCACTCTCTCCCTCCTCGGTGTGAATAAGTTCGACAGCAACCAAGATCTGTATATAATGACGAGATGCTCATGTCTCCACCCTAACAATGGGAGGCAGGCGACAAGTTTAGGTCCAAAAAAGGCCTATAGAAACGTACTTTGGACAGATTTTGGTGAGAGTGAAACCTCTTGCTTTGCCTTTTCCTCTCTGCTGCGTTTCCCAGTCTTCTCTCTTGTGACTGACAGGCACCTATCCTATCAGTAGCTGGCTAGAAGATAAATGTCGTCCATTCTATCCGAAGGGCTCGACGGACTGGCGAATTGAAGCTTTTAAATGAAAATTAGCCGAGTTAATATGAAGTGGAAAATGTAGCTGGCTGAAAATGATTCTGTAACCGGCTAATTACGCGAAAGCAGGCGCTAATGAAAAACACAGTCTTATTGCTACATTCACAAAAATAATATTGAAAATACATTGGATCGATCTTTTCTAACTGGAAAATGTTACTCAAAGCAAAAACTATTCACTTTTCTATCCAAACAATGTTCTCTTCCTTTTCCCCAAATGGTTTTCATGTTCTTATCTTGCAGAGATCATTAATAATGAGGGAGATGATCAAATACCATACACAGGCCAGACCATGGTGCCAAGGTCTACCCTCTCTCTCTGAAGAGAGGAGGAGAGCATTAGAAGCTGTGAAATGGAAGAGACGGTCAGCTCTCTGGCCTAGGTCTGGCCACACACTGCTATGACAGTCAATGAATGGCAGTTGTGTATGTAGACAAGTGTTTCAAAACTCAGTTATCATGTTGTTTATTGTCATGTGTTCAGTGCGGTTTTATGTGATACGAAGGAGCCTTCGTATCATATAAAACCACACTGAACACATGACAATAAACAACATGATAACTGAGTTTTGAAACACTTGTTTTCATACACAACTGCCGAAAAGATCATTATAAAGGTAGGGGTAAAAGATGAAAGTGATCAAATGTCTGCTATCAGTGATGCAATGGTTGGTCTGAGATGAGAATTACACACATTTGTCCACCAGTACTTTACCTTGAAGGCAGGATACCCATGTCCCCTTACAAACTCTAGCTGCACTGAAGTGGCTCCCTGTTTCAATTTGCAGATCTAATCACGTTAATGGTTCATAGTCACAGGCAGTTTAACCTTATCCTAATATCACAATAGTGTGATCTGATCTAATGTGGAGAGTACAGGGAAATCACTCACTCCATTGCTTCTGTGCCAGAAATGTAGTCATGATTATGGAGATACTTTTCCAGTGTTTTGACAGGGAAGTACTTCTGTTCTTCAGTACAACACATTACATTTTGGACACTCTTATCCAGAGCGATTTACATGAGCAATTAGGGTTAAGTGCCTTGCTCAAGTTGGCTCGAGGATTCGAACCAGCGGCTTTTCAGTTACTCGCTCAATGCTCTTAGGCTACCTGACGCCAACACATCTAGACATCCCACTGCACCAGTCTCTAATGAAGCTAGTAGGGGTAATACTAGGGTGACAGTACGTCATTAATTGTAATGAATATATTCCAAATGGCCGTCCGTGGACACATACTGCCTGACAAATAGAGTCCAGGTGTTCAAAGGAAAGATCCAATCACAGAAATACACAGGGGTGGAATACATCATAACTCTGATGCAGGAAGTGAACGTGGAGACCTGCTTGTCAAAGGTCCAGTTGTGAATGTGAGGCCCAGGAAATTAAGGTTATAGAGGAGCAGGCATGGCCCTACCTCTACCAGAGGTAATCTATCTGGATTTTGCCTATGGCATAGGATTAAATGCATATATAGAGAATTAATAGAACGGGAGTCCCCTATCAAATAGGCGACATCCAGATAGGTGGCTTTTGAAAAACTCTGGGAGAGGTAGAGCCCTGCAGGTCAGACAGACAGACAGATGGCCAGATAGACCTCACAGCTCGTCTGGGCCCCATTAAAGTAGGAATCTCTCTGCTTGTGGTACTACTGTACTAAAGTATAATCTAGGAACATTATGATTGGACACATTATAGAATTATAAGAAAAATATTTAAAGCCCACCTTGCTCTTGATGCAATTGTTTTCTGTATTGTATGTGTTCTGATAATATTATAAGGGGGGTCAGCCTGTAGATTTAAATTGGTTGGTCCCTCGTCATAGTGAGTCAAATTTCCTGTCCCTGGGACCTGGGTGGGAACAAACGGCCCACATTAGGACAGTGCATTAGCACTGCGCAGGGTGACACATGGGTCACTGGTTGTTGCCGGAGCACACAACCTGAAATAGTTTCTCTCTCTGAAGTGGACAGAGCAGCGCTGGCTGCAGCTGGATGCGTTCTTGTTGTGATTACCTGGCTCCAGAGGAAGGCAGGCCATTCTCCCTGGACCTCTGGAAATGCACTGGGCTCTGCCAAGGGGCCATGATTATCACCAGCCCAGCCCATTCTTGGGTCAACACCAAGGGCAGTAGGGGGAATGCCACAGGCATCAGCCAGGCAGGGCTATTATTACTAACAGCATTATCACTTTATAATCCTCACTCACTAGGCTCTGGTTTGGAAACTGTACAAAGGTATAGAGTAGGGTAGCAATGTCACCATTCACAGTCCTGTATTTGAAATTGAATTGTTGCATTTTTGCATAGCATGAAAGGATGAGTACTGTATGAATGGGATGGGTCTAGCCAGGAATATGAGTGTAGATCAGTTTGAAGCCCCAAACTGTGTTGCTTGAACAGGTATCGAAGGGCACTGTACAAAGTCCGATCCCTTTGTGTCAGGGTTCTCTAGCAGTCAGCATTTTGGGTGCGCACTGCGTTGAAAACTCTGAGCTAGACCTTGCCAGAATAAGCACACTACTTAATGGTTCGGAACTCTGGCTTATCTTGGCCATCGAACTCAACAAAAGCTATGATTATCTGCAAAATAAACTCTCCCTCTTGATTGTTAGACAAATAATGCATTGAACAGTTCCATATAAACTGGATTCTGCTCAGTGCTGCTGGCCCTTATACACTACCAGAGATAGGCCTTGGGACTACAGATGCTAAAGACCACTTCACTAGGTGATGCAGGAAGTCTCTTGCTAGTGAATTCCATTGTATCATAAAAGGAACAACAATAGAACAAATTATTATTTGAACACTTGCTTTGTTGTTCTTTATGAAAAATGTATATATTTTTTGCCCTATGAAAGTTTCCCCTGCATATGTGTTTTCCTTTTGTATGACTCAGCATTGTCCGTCTCATGAGGTTTGCTTTATATAAGCCCAGACATTATTTTTGGCATTTTACCTTACACTCCTCCCACTCTTCTTGGCCCTCCTCCATGAGGGCCATGGAAGGCTGGCACTCGCTTGGAGCTCTCGGCCAGACTTGGGCAGCTGGGATCTGGGAGAGCGCCCTCCCCGCAGTTCTGCCCCACTCCCCCGCCACTCTTAATTGTGCCTTTTAATTCAGCTCCAGAACACAATGCAGTGGAGTCCTGCTGCACACACAGACAAACACACACACAGATTTTTCAAATGCAAATGCAATTCAGAGACAGGAGACCAAAGGCGGAAGAAAGTAGCAGACTCCTCTCAGATGCTCAGCTAGGCTTTGTGTGCCACTTGACACAGACAAACGCACACAAGATATCTGTTGTTTATTGTTTATGGCAAGACTCTTCACCACACTCATGCTCTCTTCATCTTCCTGAAAAGGGGACAGTCAAGGGCTTTGAGGCTCCGGATTTAAGGAGTTACAGGTGCTGTCTTGCCTATCAATAGAGTCGAGGCGAAAAAGCATGTAAGACCTGTGCTGGAGTAACTGGATATATTTTCTAGTATATTACACCCACTGGTCCACAGTAACTTCCACATTGTTGTTTGCTCAGCTGGAGCGCACAGGGGAAGGAGGGTTCAGAGCAGTCTTTCCCCAGGGGAGAGGTGTTGTAGTGGGGACACACCTGTAGGTGAGCCTGGTGGCACTGGCCCTGGCTAAACAGGTAATGATACTCTAGGCCACACCCCAACTCTCAAGACGCCACCGCTGACAGCTTCTCATGGCTCACCCCGGGTTCTCATGGCTCACCCCGGGTTCTCGTGTCTCTCCAGGCTCACCCCGGGTTCTCTGCAGTTAAAGGCAGTAGAAATACATTCCTTCCTAATGGCCCATGAAGGCAGCGATTCACCACATATTATTGTTTGAACTATGGCAAATCTTTCCGTTTTACCTCAGCAGTGTGCTTTAGAAAACCCCTTGACTGGGGCTTATTTGAACACAATTGGCCTTATTCTCACCTTGACTTATTTTGATGGAGTTCGGTGAAAAAAAGTGAACTTTTGGTTAATAAGAGTCCAGCTGGACTCAAGAGTTGAAAAGGCCTGCTGACTCTGGAGGTCAGTGCCCCGCCATGAAAGACTCGGAGTTAACAGACTTGATGGGACTGGAGAGGACTCTGAGACTTGGACTGTGTTCTGGTAAATAATTGCATTCATTGTTCCTGCCACTGTTGGTTATGGTCACAAGCTGTTTGGTAGGCCCCTGTCTGTCTGGGGCTGCCCATGAGCGCAGTGTCAGCGTCTCGCCCCTGAGGGAAACGAGTTGTGCCAGGGGTGAGATGCCAGCTCCCTGACCCGGTGGCCCTAGTCTGACTTGCCCAGGCTGGGGGTGAATGGGTCTGTGAGTCTGTTATGAGGCAGAGGTAGGGCGTGCTGAGCGTGTGCATGCTGCTCCACCGTTAAATAAATCTTGTTCAAAAAGCACATTCCTGCCTCTGCCGGCAGCACTTGCGGTGTCAAAGTTCTAGATTGTTTCCTTTTTTTATTGCTTCTCTTTATCTCCTCTGACTTTGTACAATTTGATTGGACGCTTTGTATTTATTATTCACTGTGTGAGTGGTGGTGGGAATGGGGCATATGGCAACAGATTGCTCGGATCACATGCACTTTATCTTAATTCGTTAAGTGAAGATGTCACGAACATCTTCAGGGAAATGACCGGACCAAGGTGCAGCGTGGTGAGCGTACAACGTGAAGCTTACTAGGGCTATACAGGCCACTAACAAAGTCAACTACCCACAACTAAGGTAGAAAAACAGGCCGACAACGATAGACAGCTGTCCCTGATTGAGAACCACACCCGGCCAAAACATAGAAACAGAAAACATAGAAATAAAGAAACTAGAATGCCCACCCTAGTCACACCCTGGCCTAACCAAAATAGAGAATAAAAGCCCCTCTATGGCCCCCCCCCAAAGGTGCGGCCCCGGACTGGGGGCCCTCGCTGGCGGCTCCGGACTGGAGGCCGTCGCTGGAGGCTCCGGATTGGAGGCCGTCACTGGAGGCTTAGGACTGGAGACCGTTGTTGGAGGCTCCGGACTGGAGACCGTCGTTGGAGGCTCCTGACTGGAGACCGTCGTTGGAGGCTCCTGACTGGAGACCGTCGTTGGAGGCTCCTGACTGGAGACCGTCGCTGCAGGCTCCGGACCGCGGATCAATACTGGAGGCTTCGTGCCATGGATCCTTCGTGCAATGGATCCTCACTGCAGGCTCCGGGCCATGGACCATCACTGGAGGCTTCGTGTCCTGAATCATCACTGGAGGCTTCGTGCCATGGATCATCGCTGGAGGCTTCGTGCCATGGATCATCACTGGAGGCTTCGTGCCATGGATCATCATTGGAGGCTTCGTGCCATGGATCATCACTGGAGGCTTCGTTCTGGGAGCAGGCACAGGACTCACCAGGCTGGGGAGACATACAGGAGGCCTGGTTCTGGGAGCAGGCACAGGACTCACCAAGCTGGGGAGACATACAGGGGGCCTGGTTCTGGGAGCAGGCACAGGATTCACCAGGCTGGGGAGACATACTGGAGGTCTGGTTCTTGGAGCAGGCACCGGATACACTGGGCCGTGGAGGCGCACTGGAGGTCTTGAGCGTAGAGCTTGCACAACCCGTCCTGGCTGGAGGGTTACCTTCGCCCGGCAAAGGCGGGGCGCTGGCTCAGGACGAACTGGGCTGTGCAGATGCACCGGAGACACAGTGCGCAGAGCCGGCACAGGACACCCTGGGCCGTAGAGATGCACTGGCGGCCAGATGCGCTGAGCCGGCACCATCCGTCCTGGCTGGATGCCCAGTCTAGCCCGGCCGATGCAGGGAGCTGGAATGTAGCGCACCAGGCTATGAATGCGCACTGGAGACACCGTGCGCTCCACTGCATAACACGGTGCCTGACCAGTACCACGCTCTTTGCGGTAAGCACGTGGAGTTGGCTCAGGTCTGAATCCGGACTCTGCCACACTCCCCATGTGCCGCCCCCAAAAAAACTTTTGGAGTGGCCGCCCGGGCTTTCGTGCCAGCCGTGACCCTGTGTAATCCTGGGCCCTTTTTCTCGCTGCCTCCGCCTTCCTCGCTGCTTCCACCTGCTCCCATGGCAGGCGATCCTTTCCCGCCAGGATCTCCTCCCACGTCCAGGATCCTTTCCCATTCAGGATGTCCTCCCATGTCCATTCTTCCAGAAAACGCTGCTCCTCCCGGCCACGCCGTTTGGTCCGTTTTGTCGTGGGTAGTTCTGTCACGAACGTCGTCAGGGAAATGACCCGACAAAGGTGAGCATACATTTCTTTTTATTTATAAATGTCGCCAACAAAAACAAGAAACAACAAAAACGACAGTGCAGCTTACTAGGGCTATACATGGAACTAACAAAGTCAACTACCCACAACTAAGTTGGCAAAACAGGCTGCCTAAGTTTGAGTCCCAATCAGAGACAACGATAGACAGCTGTCCCTGATTGAGAAACATACCCGACCAAAACATAGAAACAGAAAACATAGAAATAAAGAAACTAGAATGCCCACCCTAGTCACAGAAGAATTCCTTTCAGAAAAGCTCTCTGATCTGTTAAGTAAGATACTCCTCATCCACGTTGTACAGCAGTAGAGTATCTGAATGCTCAGTAACATCCACACACGAAACCTGTCATAGAGAGTATGCCATGCAGTAAAAACCAGCAGGGCTGATCACCACACACAATTTGTCAGATTACCATCATCACGAACAGAGTTGAAAATTTGCTCTCCATATCTCTGTCTTCGATCAACCATAATTAAAACGCAAAGACATGTGTCCTTCACCTTTCATTACTGCAGCAAATGTTGAAGTATAAGGAAATGTGGGCTGTCACCAAAGAACTCACTCTTTTGGCAGACACTCCACAGGAACTAGTTCATTTGGTCTTTGTTTGCCTTCTGCCTTTGGGACTTCTCTGAGGACTGAGTGCAGAGGGCCTCTTAGACAGATGCTCAATATGGAATGTAACACGAGAGCCATTAAAAAAAACAGGAAGTCCTCAGTAAAAGTCCTCTCACTCTCTCTGTCTCTCTCTTCCTCTCTATGGTTTCCTCCTCTCTTCCCCCTCTCTAATCTTTAATCTTGTCCAGAAGCTTCTTTGCATTATTACTCCCAAAGTGCACTTTGCCAAACTAGCGTGGGAACTGACCCGGCCCATCCAGAGGCGAATCATATGCTGCTTGTAATGATTGAACCTCAATGACATCATGTGCCTTTCAGCGCAGGATTTGGAAACTGCGCCGTGTGCCTCCTCGAAATACCAGTGGCTAAGTGGAACACACACGCCGAGCTGGGCAATGGAAGTCAGATGCTCTCAGTTTGAGTTTTTTCCCGTCGGCTGATAGGTTTGCGAGAGCCTGAGCCTGAGGGGCCTCAACAAGGGCTGGGCCTCGACTGTAAATGTTAGAAAATGAATCCAGGCCTTCGTAACAAAGTGGAATCTGATATAATCCACCACAGGCCACCGCGTTTGATCTACACCTCGTTCTCTACTGCTGTCAAGGTCTTGAGAGAGAGTAAAGAGCATGGCATACTGTGCATTCGGAAAGTATTCAGACCCCTTGACTTTTTCCACATTTTGTTACGTTACAGCCTTATTCTGTAATTGATTGATTTGTTTTCCCCTCTAATCAATCTACACACAATATCCCTTAATGACAAAGCAAAAACAGGTTTTTAGATATTTTTGCAAATGTATTAAAAATTTAAAACGGAAATATCACATTTACAGAAGTATCCAAACCCTTTACTCAGTACTTTGTTGAAGCACCTTTGGCAGTGATTACAGCCTCAAGTCTTCTTGGGTATGACACTACAAGCTTGCCATACCTACAGTACCAGTCAAAGGTTTGGACACACCTACTCATTCCGGGCCTTTTATTTATTTTTATGATGACAGTGCAAAACTGTCATCATTACTACATTCCATATGTGTTATTTAATAGTTTTAGTGTCTTCACTATTATTGTACATTGTAGATAATAGTTTTAAAAAACTTGAATGAGTAGGTGTGTCCAAACTTTTGACTGGGACTGTATATTTGGGGAGTTTCTCCCATTCCTCTCTGCAGATCCTCTCAAGGTCTGTCAGGTTGGATGGGGAGTGTTGCTGCACAGCTATATTCAGGTCTTTCCAGAGATGTTCAATCAGGTTCAAGTCCGGGCTCTAGCTAGGCCATTCAAGGACATTCAGAGATCTTGTCCCGAAACCACTCCTGCGTTGTCTTGGCTGTGTGCTTAGGGTCGTTGTCCTGTTTTAGGTGAACCTTTGCCCCAGTCTAAGGTCCTGAGTGCTCTGGAGAAGGTTTTCATTAAGAATCTCTCTGTACTTTTCTCCGTTCATATCTGCCTTGATCGTGCCTGGTCTCCCAGTCCCTGATGCTGAAAAACATCCCCACAGCATGATGCTGCCACCACTATGCTTCACCGTAGGGATGGTGCCATGTTTCCTCCAGACGTTTATATTTCATAAATGTTTCTTACAAACATTAATAAAACCTGTTTTCGCCTTTTCATTATGGGGTGTTGTGTATAGATTGCTGAGGAATTGTGTTTATTTAATACATTTTAGAGTATGGCTATAACGTAACAAAATGTGGAAAAAGTCAAGGGGTCTGAATACTTTCTGAAGGCACTGTATCTAGGAAGTTACTCTATTTTCACTCAGAATCTGACGTCATGGCCATTTGCTAATATATATTTTCATGTGTTCATTGACATGAAAAACATAGATCTTATATTCAGGTGTTTTTCTGTAGGCATTTTGGATGTCCTGTAAAATGTTTAGGGCTGGATGGCCTATTCAATTGAAACCGGCAAGCAGGTTTCTGGGATGAGTTTGAGTTGATTTGCAGTTCATTTTCTCCTCACTTTTTTCGGTCCTTAGCCATTTACTGTACAGCAGCAGTAGTCCACAGACTAACTAGACACACACAAGTATGGCGGCAGGAGAAACTTCCATGTTTCACTGCTCAAGTGCTCAGCATGGTTGGTGAGACTTGAACAGTAGCTTCAGCATTTGCACTTTTATGATTGTCGAATATGTTAGTTTTCTGCATTTTAAAGGTTTTTCGAAGCTCCCAGGCTCTATAATCGTTTCCCCACCACACATCCTAGACTTATAACGTGTGAAATCCACTGTCAAAGTCTACTCCCATGTGGACTCTGTCCAGCGCAGACTACTGGGTGAGAATGAAATGATTAATATATTGTTGTATGGATTGACTGTGGATTGACAATTTATTGAATGATTTATTATTTTAACAAAAAACAACAACCAACATTGTGAACAAAAACACATAAATACAAAACACAAATAAATACAAATTGTATTCTATTTCATGGACATGATATAATTGTATGTGCCCTTAAGGAAACACAAGAATTGTTCCCATATGTTTTTGGAGTCCGTATTATTTTTCTCCAGCCTCTTTGTTAACATTATTTCATACCTTGTTGTTTTTAACCAACATTTTCATCCACTCTGTGAGCACTGCCTCATTAGAGCTTTTCCAATGTTTCAGGACCAGCCTTAACACTGACACAATACCTCAACATAATATTTGGAATTCTGTCTGGTTAGCCCCTTTTATTTCAGACTTGTCACTCAACAGACAGTCTTGGTGACCTAGGTACATGGAATTCAAGGCCGTCTCCCATGCACTGTAAGGCTCTTAACAAAAGTCAATACAGACTGTTCTGGTAAAGGTGCTTTCTTTGAGGTTGAACTTCATTCCAACCATTTAGAGCTTTTGACACTTGTTGTCTCTCTTTTTTGGGCTCATCTCATGGCCTTCCTCCCCCTGATGTTTCTGGTAGCGGATGGAGCATTCCAAATTACAGGTCTATGGGAATCAAGATGAGAAAAAACATGCACATTACTTTCACAGATTTAGCAACATGTGGGGACATCTTAGACCAAATAGAGTATTAAAAATACTCAAATATTTGGCTTTTGAAATACAATATGTGTTTATTTTTTCCACTTGTGGTAGGGCTACTCCTGTGGATAGATACAGCTGTAGTTGTTACCAGAGTGGATATGTACATAGGCTACATACTTACAGTGTTCTACAGTATTTGCACATTCCGGTAACACTTTACTATGCCGTATTATAAAGGCTCATACAGGCTTGTAACAAGTCAGAAAGTATTATACATGCAGGCTTTAAGTCAAGTGTTACCCAAATTCCATTTGAACATGCTATTTTGAATGCTGTTGGAAAACATGGCTGGAACAGAGAAGTTTGGGGGTCTTTGTTTTTGAACAATGTCAAAAAGACAGATAAGGTAATCATGTAATTTAGCAAGAAGGCTATAGGAAACGTAAATAGACATCAATACGGCAGGGTAGCCTAGTGGTTGGAGCGTTGGACTAGTAAAATAAAGGTCAAATAAAATAAAAAATAAATAAAATGCGCAGGAAGGCAATAAAGTCGACAGGCTGTTTTACATTAAGAGAAAATAATCATAAAAAATAAATTCTGTGTCAGTTACGGTATTAGCGGTTTGACTGTGCTAAGTACAATTTGATGTTTGTGCCTGTAAGGGATGAAGGCAGCCAAATGACTGTGGTTGTAGACTGAAGCTGAGCTGAGCGAACCACCATTGATATCCTCTTCCATGTGCCCCCCCACGACGGAGAATGGGGCTCAATAGAATACTTCCTCATCACATTTCCTGCTGTGCTTTTCCAAAGGTCCATATCTCAACTCCATATGCTGCTCATTGCACATTGTCTCGAGAAAGTGCATTGTCTCGAGAAGTGCATTTGCAGGACTGTAATGTGTTACTCAGATTAGATCTGTGGGAGTGTTAGTTTATCAAATACAGTATAGCCTAAATCACAGAGAGAGATCACAGATTAATCCTTTTAGTGTGGGGTAGTAACAAATCCATCTACTGATATCTATCTGGTATATACCTATATGGCTAGCTAATTGCTTATCAAACACTTCCATCTCCAACCAGAGAACATCAGATTGGGAGAGAATTTGAGGAATGAGGAGGATGGCATCTCACCAATGTACGATCCACAGCCATACACAATGCCTGGTCCAACAGTTGTATTCATTTCTTTTTCCCTCTAATAACATTTCTAGTTTCCTTTCTTTCCTCTGGTATCCATGTGAACGCCCCCTCCTCTGGAACAGAGGACCTCGAACACAAAGCTGTACTAAACAGTGAAATAATGATCTGGGGCCTGATACTCTGGGGTGAACGAAGTGATTGAGTCAAGATATGGGTCTGCTTCTGAAATATGGTCTCAATTACAACCCCCCCCCATCCCCGCTCCTCTGCTCCCCCCGCACACACCAACCAGCCCATACATCCCCACTTTACCACTTCAATTAAAGTCAGATTACCATCAGTGCTTGCCGAATGTGCCTTTTAGTAAATACAGATCCATTTCCCTAGCCAATCTGTTAGAGGCACCCTGCTGGGAGCCCCTCGGAAGCCTGTTCTCCTTTCCCCTGCTAGTTAGTTACTAATTGACTGGCCCTGTGGAGGCCAGGCCACTTGGATGGGGAAGCATGGCAGTCATATGTGACCGAGGCGACTGAGTGCATGCGCCTGATATGGGAGCCATTAGCGCACAGTGTCAGCGGAGAGGCACACGTGGGGTGCACGGCTTGAACAAATAAATCACTGTGGAGTGCATCTCCTCTGCCTAAAACAAGTTAAGTGCGGTGACTTGGGATGACATCGATGACAAACAAAGTGTTCTCGTTTCCCCTTCAGGGATGGAGGGATGGCGACTTCTGCTTTGAACTCCTATCTCTGATCCCCCTATTCCCTGCCTGCCCCGGTCCCTCCCAACACCACACTCAGCACTCAGTATAGCTGTACTTCTCATACTGTACAACGTAACTGACTGGCATCAAATCGAATCAGGACCACATGATGTAGAGGTATTTCTCTCTGTTTATCATTTCATGATGTAATTTTAAGACAAATCCACATTTTAAGACAAATCCAAATCATGTGCAAATAAGTGAATGAGGGCCTCAAAGAGAGTACAGTAGGAGAGGTTGGAGCTCTAGGATGGCCAGGCAGTTATTTTTTTAAATACATGTCTTTGATAATGAGAGCATAAATAGGTCTGACTCCTACTGCCAATACTTTGTTTCTACTGAGTCACCTAGTACAGGATGTGGATATGATCCAGTTGTAGGCCCAAGGCAATCAAAGGCTGCTGAGTGCCCTCACCTGTTTTCTCATGCTCAGAGAAGAGCTTTTCAGTTGTATGGTTAGAAGGTACTGCAGTCTAGGACCTTGGATGTGTTTTTCTTCTGCTTCTGTACTTTGGCCCCTCTAAGGTGTACCAGCTAGTCAGCTGAGAGAGAGAAAAAGCGCCGAAGGTGGTGATGGCAAGAGAGGAGAGGAGTTCTGCTCATTTGTTGCACTTTGATTCAGATGTTTGTGCACCGCAAATACAGCAAACATCACATGCAACCTGTGGATCTCAGTGTGACATTGTGATTAAGACATTGTTTTCAGTGACCAGGGAATTCATGGCAGATGTTGTTCCTTTTTGATCTTATTGATCTTTATTTAAGTGGCGGGACCTCATGGAAGTGTTCAACTGATTACGGAAAACCAAAAAACTGTCCTCAAATGCAACCTTTACATTTATTTCAAAAATTCAATTTCTGAGAATATGTTGACTAGCATAAGAAAAATAGTGGCACAAGATGTGTAGCGGTGCTCAAAACTCCTGATGTGAATAAAGTCTGTTGTTCCAATCAGTTTTAAGCCGTTCAAGCGACCTTTTACCTTGCTTTACATGAACTAATTTTATCTCAGGTTATCCTAGCCCCATTTGTGTACATGTACAGTAGCAAGCCATAGCATTGACTGCTTTGATGTTATGTGGTTGCAACAGAGAAGTGACTGTTATGTTATGGCCAGGTGACTGTGATACAGTGTCATAGTTTAATAGCACATGGACAGTGTTTACAGGCTACCATGTTAGTGACTGACTGTACAGAACACATGATAAGAAACGGTACCCCTTCCCCTTTCCCTCTTCAAAAGGACCACAATGGATATAAGCTGTTAAGCTTTATTGTGTTACCCTTGATGATTTTCTTAAATTGTATGTGGAGGAGTCACCAGCTAGAGTTCCCTTATGTATTTATTTGACAAATTGTTAAATAAATTAAATCTATCAAGTAACAGGGCTTTTCAGAATGTTGTTGCATGTGTCACTCTGTCGCTATCAAAATGCACTCTCATTCTCTCTCCCCTGTAGACCTGACTTTTTGACCCAAGTTAACCAGATTAGCCGGGTGGTTTGAGCCCAATGGAAAACTCTCCCTTAACTCCCCAACACAGGATTTATCCCACAGTATCATGGTGGTGGTCTCTTAAATGATTGAAAGATCTATTTGCACTTATTGACCCGAGCCCCTACCCCGATCAGCAGTGAGTGTATAAACTGTAAAAGATAGACGTGTCATGTTCATGTTTCAGTTAGAGAGAGCTCAAGAGACAAAGAGTGAGAGAGCTTCTGACCAGGCTGTATACCAAGTGATGCAGTCAGAGTTATCAAGTTATTTTCCTGGAGAGGATCTGTTGTGCCGCCCAAGGACAGCCCGGCTTAGCAGATGTGACAGATCTGTATCACCAGTCACAGCAGTCCTGTGCCAGTCCCACCAGATAGGCAGGCCATAGTGACTGGCTGGCATTTGGAGCTCGCCTGGCACTCGCCCTGCTCAGCTAGTTTGAAACTCTTTTTTTATTATAATTCCATATTGCCCCTCCTCCTGACCATATAATGTGTCATCTCCCTGCTAGGAACCCTGTGCCCTTGTTGCTTCATATAGCTTGGCTCTAGTGCACCAGCCATTGATAAGGCTATTGTCTCCGATAGCTAGCGTGCTTTCAAGTCCTTCTCACAAAACAGCCAGCTCCCTTTCATGTTGTTTTCCCAAGTCAAAGACAGACAGGCAGGCCTCCCCACACTGCAGGATCCAATTGGCTAATCAGTAATCTCTAACTTGCTGAGCCCAGCAGTCCTTCAGTTGGGGAGACTTTTAACACCCCTTCTTCTTCTTCTTCTGTTTCTTCTTCTTTCCTCCAGGATGCTTTCTTGTGGCGTTGGGGATTTAAAAGGGGAAAGTGTCGCTGTCATAGAGGTACCTTGGGAGAAGTGTTTGACTGAAGGGTCTTTCTGCCATGCTGTCCTCCTTTCTTGTCTCTTCTTCTCTGCCGCCACCTGCCCTTCCCCTTCTCTTTTTTCTCTCTACTCTACTCTTTCTGGAGAAACTGTTTGTCCTCTGCCTGGCTGATGAGGGGTGCCAGCGGGGGATACCAGGGACGGGGGACATAATCGTGCCACAGACACATGGCACTGTATTAAAACATTAGTACCACTTTATGACTTTATTTAGCACATGCCAAAGAAAATTGATTAGGTGACAGAGAAGGAACAAAAGAGGAATCATCCTCACCCTCCTTATTGCCCTTTTCTCTTTTAAGCCAATCACGGCCATTCATGTCTGAACATTGGACGTCTCACCCTGTTGTGTTGCCTCACGTTGCAGTGTCCCAAGGTACAGTGCAACATAATCACACCCCTTGACTTTTTCAAAATGTTGTTGTGTTACAATAGTAGGATTTAAATTAATGTAATTGTATTTTTTGTCAACTATCTACACAGAATCTGTCAGGACCCGGTTACGAACCCGGGTCTCCGGAGTGAGAAACAGTCACTTAACCAACTGAGCCACGAATAGTCGGCAGAACCCAAAAGATGAAGCAGACACAGTAGTACTTGAGACGGTGTATTTAATGAAGTAAAAAGTGAAGTTCTTCAGGAAAACATGTAACTCCACAACCTCAAAAGGAATTCCACAAGAACAAAGGTAATCCTCCAAGACAAAAAGGCAAATCCACAAGGTGTAAGGCACAGCACAAAAAGCCTCAAAAGATACTCAAAAAACAAACAAACAAGAACAAAAAACAGAATTCCACAAGAGAGTCCACCGGGATCAACAAGAGTTCACAGAGTACTAGGGCTGGGTGCTAACATACAAACACAGAGCACAGAACTGAGGAAAACAAAGGGTTTAAATACAATCAGGGGAAACGAGGCACAGGTGCAAATAATAATGGGGATCAAGGGAAAACAAAAGGTCAAAAGGCACAATGGGGGCATCTAGTGACCAAAAACCAGAACAACCCTGGCCAAATCCTGACAGAATCCCCCCCTAGGAACGGCTCCTGACGTTCCTACCAGCTCTCTCAGAGTGGAGGGCCCTGAACTGACGAATGAGGTCAGGGTCCAGTATGTCTTTGGCAGGAACCCAGGAGCGCTCCTCGGGACCGTAGCCTTCCCAGTCCACCAGATACTGCCAGGACCGCTGCACCCGGCGGGAATCCAGTATCCAATGGACGGTATAAGCCGGCTGGCCTCCAATGACACGATGCGGAGGGGGAGGTCTGTCTGCCGGGACAAGGGGAGAAAAAACAACAGGTTTTAATAAGGAAATGTGAAACGTGGGATTAATCTTAAGGGATCTGGTGTAGGCGATAAGAAACTGGGTTAACTCTCCTGGCAACCTTAAAGGGACCGATGTATTTTTAGGACAGCTTGCGAGACTCCACCCGTAGTGGTAAGTCTCTTGTGGAGAGCCAGACTCTCTGGCCGGGGCGCAGGGTAGGCCCGGGACGGCGACGTCTGTTGGCTTGTTGTTGGTACCTCTGTGAGGAACGCATAAGATTAAGACGGGTCTTCCTCTACATAAGCCGACAGCGTCTGACGAACTTCAAGGCTGAAGGCACTCTGACTTCTGCCTCCTGGTCCGGGAACAATGGAGGGGCATAGCCAAACTGACACTCGTGCGGGGACATACCAGTGGAGGAGGAGCGCAAGGTGTTGTGCGCGTATTCGGCCCAAACAATGAAGGACGACCATGTGGATGGGTTGTTACGAGTCATACATCGGAGGGTGGTTTCCAGCTCTTGATTCATCCTCTCTGTTTGGCCGTTGGACTCCGGATGGTACCCTGAAGATAGACTGGCAGAAGCCCCCATGAGTTGGCAGAAGGCCTTCCAAAACCTAGAGGCGAACTGGGGACCTCTGTCAGAAACCATATCTTGAGGAATGCCGAAGACTCGGAACACATGATTAATTACCAACTCAGCCGTTTCCTTGGCAGAAGGTAACTTAGTCAGAGGGACGAACCTGGCCGCCTTAGAAAACCTGTCGATTATGACTAGGATAGTAGTATTGCCATGGGATGGAGGAAGGCCAGTAATAAAGTCCAACGAGATATGGGACCAGGGTCTGTGGGGAACAGGTAAAGGGTGAAGGAGTCCTTGCGGGCGGAGGTGAGAAGATTTGCCCTGGCAGCACACGGGGCAGGCATTGACGAAAGTGGCAACGTCTTCTCTTATGGTAGGCCACCAGAACTTACGCTGGATGAACTCCAAGGTGCGACCTACGCCCGGGTGACAGGTGAGGCGAGAGGAGTGCCCCCACAGAAGGACCTGAGTCCTCACTGCCTTGGGGACAAACAACCGATTGGCAGGACCTCCTTTCGGGTCCGGTTCAATAGCTTGAGCTCGTCTCACGGTATCCTCAACTTGCCACGAGATCGGAGCCACGATCTTAGCAGCAGGAAGGACAGGCATGTCCGTGTCATCTCGAATGGCAGGAGCGTAGACTCGGGACAGGGCATCCGGTTTGAGATTCTTCGACCCGGGCCGATAGGTGAGGTTAAACTGGAATCGATTGAAGAAAAGAGACCATCTAGCTTGTCTAGAGTTCAACCGCTTCGCCTGCTGGATATACTCCAGATTTTTGTGGTTCGTAAGCACTTGAAACGGGTGAGAAGCCCCCTCGAGGCAGTGTCTCCATTCCTTCAATGCCATCTTAACCGCTAGGAGTTCACGATCCCCCACATCGTAGTTCCTCTCAGCCGGGGTAAGCCGGTGTGAGAAGAAAGCGCACGGATGAAGCTTCTTGTCTTCACCCCTCTGAGACAGGACAGCTCCAACACCAACCTCTGAGGCATCTACCTCCACCACAAACGGTTCATCCGTAGTCGGTAGTATCAGGATGGGAGCAGAGATGACGCGCTGCTTGAGTCCTTGGAAGGCCGTCTCAGCTTCTCTTCCCCACAAAAACCTTGCATTGCCACCCTTGGTTAAAGCTGAGAGAGGGGCTGCCACCAAGCTGAAGTTCTTGATGAACTTGCGGTAAAAGTTAGTGAAGCCCAGGAAACGCTGAACTTCCTTAACGGATTTGGGGGTGGGCCAATCCGCTACCGCCCCTACCTTCCTGGGGTCCATTTGGACTCGACCGGGTTCCACTACAAATCCCAGGAATTGTACTCTGGATGAATGGAATTCACATTTTTCCGGCTTAACGTACAGATGGCTGTCTAGGAGGCGTTTGAGTACCTGTCTGACATGCTTTGTGTGTTCTTGAAGAGAGCTCGAAAAGATGAGGATGTCATCCAATAAACGAACACAAATATGTTAAGCATATCCCTAAGCACATCGTTTATGAGCGCTTGGAACACCGCTGGGGCGTTGGTCAGGCCGAAGGGAATCACCAAGTATTCATAGTGACCAGTAGGCGTGTTGAAAGCGGTCTTCCACTCGTCACCAGGTCTGATCCGCACAAGATGGT
Organism: Oncorhynchus gorbuscha; assembly: GCF_021184085.1. Taxonomy (NCBI): domain Eukaryota; kingdom Metazoa; phylum Chordata; class Actinopteri; order Salmoniformes; family Salmonidae; genus Oncorhynchus; species Oncorhynchus gorbuscha. The sequence continues at coordinate 20,251,923 of NC_060173.1, forward strand.
ATGCGTTCCGCAGGTCAAGCTTAGTGAAAACAACTGCTTCCTGGAGCAGCTCGAAGGCTGTGGCCATAAGGGGTAGCGGGTAACGGTTACGGACGGTTATGGCATCGAAAAGATCCGACCCCTGGGGGGGCAAGTGCCCGGAAACAGTTCGATGGGGCAATCATAAGGTCTATGGGGTGGTAGCATGGTGGCCCTCTGTTTGCTTAATACCAGTTTGAGGTCATGGTAACACTCGGGAACTCGGGTCAGGTCGATGGATTCTAAAGACTCGGGAGTAGAACTTGGGGAATTCGGGAAAATACAAGTAGCTTGGCACGTAGGACCCCACTGCTTGATAGTACCCACAGACCAGTCGATGTGAGGGTTATGGCTGTGAAGCCAGGGGTATCCAAGGACGAGAGGGAACTCGGAACAGGAGATCAAATGAAAGTTCATCAATTCCTGGTGTTGTGAAACTGAAAGTCGCAAGGAGGTAGTGACATGAGTGACAAGTCCAGATCCCAAAGGGCTTCCATCCAATGTAGTAACCCTCATGGGGTCACTTAGAGGTTCAGAGGGAACGCCATTCTCCTTCGCCCAGACACCATCCATGAAGTTACCTGCGGCTCCAGAGTCTACCTCTTTTTCGGAGTCGTTTTTTGGGTCGCTGCATGCGATCCATTCCGTTGTCCTGTTTGTAAGGTAGAACACAGGATCCGCATTGCGGAAAACATATTCTTGGTCGTACTGATGGTGAGTTGACGCTGATCTTATATTCAGTAGTTCTTCTCGACTGTATGTAATGAAACCTAAGATGACCTGGGGTACTAATGTAAGAAATAACACGTAAAAAAACAAAAAACTGCATAGTTTCCTAGGAATGCGAAGCGAGGCGGCCATCTCTGTCGGTGCCGGAAGTGTGTAACCATCACTCCTGTGTTAAAATGGCACGTTGTGTCAGCTAATCCAAGTTTATCATTTTAAAAGGATAATTTATCACTAGAAAACACTTTTGCAATAATGTTAGCACAGCTGAAAACTGTGGTTCTGATTAAAGAAGCATTAAAACTGGCCTTTTTTAGACTAGTTGAGTATCTGGAGCATCAGCAGTTGTGGGTTCGATTATAGGCTCAAAATGGCCAGAAATAAAGAAATGTATTTTGAAAACTCGTCAGTCTATTCTTGTTCTGAGAAAGGAAGACTATTCCATGTGAGAAATTGGCAAGAAACTGAAGATCTCGTACAACACTGTGTAATACTCCCTTCACAAAACAGCTCAAACTGGCTCTAACCAGAATAGAAAGAGGAGTGGGAGGCCCCAGTGCACAAGTGAGCAAGAGGACAAGTCCATTAGTGTCTAGTTTGAGAAACAGACTCTTCACAAGTTCTCAACTGGCAGCTTCATTAAATAGTACCTGCAAAACACCAGTCTCAACGTCAACAGTGAAGAGGCGACTCCGGGATGCTGGCCTTCTAGGCAGAGTTCCTCTGTCCAGTGTCTTTGTTCTTTTGCCCACCTTAATCTTTTCTTTTCATTGGCCAGTCTGAGATATGGCGTTTTCTTTGCAACACTGCGTAGAAGGCCAGCAAAAATGGATGTAGCAACTACAGATTGACCCTTTTTTTTATTAAGCAAGGCAGTTAAGAACAAATTCTTATTTACAATGACGGCCTACTGGGGAACAGTTGTTCAGGGGCAGAACAACAGTTTCTTACCTTGTCAGCTCGGGGATTCGATCCAGCAACTTTACTCGCCCAACACTCTAACCACTAGGCTAACTGCTGCCCTTTAAGTCTAACAAAAATGTGTAAGTTTGAGCATGTGTCCATTAGGCATATGATCATATTTTACATCAGCATGAATTAGTTTGAACAATGAAAGCCCCACTTTTATTCCAAAGGCTTGGATCCGCACTATGCAGATGTTGCAAGAGCACATTTTTCAATGGCTGATATCATAGATGGTCAATCTGTCTATTAATATGTGAGTGGTTATATTTCTCCAGGCCTATCCCTCAGCTTTTTTACCAAAACAGAAGCGGGGCGCCCATTTTGTTATTGTTTCATCTGTGGATTTGCTCTTTAAACAGCTGCATATTATCAGGATATCAAAGTGTCACGAAAAGAAAGGTAAATGCAGCATATGGCATTCCTTTTTCACATGTAAATAGCACTTTTTAGTAGTGCTCAAAGCATGCCATTCCATGAGCTCAGCATTTACTTTTCATCTCGAATCAATGAGTCCAATCAGTCCTCCATGACAACAAAATCATAAACAACAGAGAAGGACTGGCTATTAAATCCTTAGTTTTGGGGTCATGCTCAGGTAAACAATTTGATTAATCTATACTTCCATATTTCCAAGTCCTATTCTTGAAGATTAAGAGGTATAACATTTATTGCAATGACTGGAATTATCATATACTTTGGTTTTAATGTAAAGATATCATTTAATCATATTATTATATGTAGTAGAAAGAAATGGGTTAGAAGAAGCCTACATAACCAACCCATTAAGTAAAATTGAACACCCATATATATGGCCAGCTATGTATACTTTAACATTGATTTATTCTCCAATAGATGTCATTCAATTGGTAACGTACATTTTTGTCTTCTTCTAATGCCTCAAGGGGAAAGTAATCTAAAAGTAACGGAATGTAATCAGATTACATTACTGAGTTTGGGTAATCCAAAAGTTACGTTACTGATTATAATTTTGGACAGGTAACTAGTAACTATAATGGATTATATTTAGAAAGTAACCTACCCAACCCTGCACATAACATTATGCAGCCACCATCATGCTTGAAAATATGGAGATTGCTACTCAGTAATGTGTTGTATTGCATTTTGTATTCAGGACAAAAAGTTAATTGCTTTACCACATTGCTGCAGTATTACTTTAGTGCTTTGCTGCGAACAGGATGCATGTTTTTGAATATGTTATTCTGTACAGGCTTTCTTCTTTTCACTGTGTCAATTAGATTACTATTGTGGTGTAACTACAATGTTGTTGATCCATCCTCAGTTTTATCTTATCATAGCCATTGAACTCTGTACAGTAACTGTTTAAAAGTCACCATTGGCCTCATTATGAAATCCCCAAGCGTTTTCCTTCCTCTCTGGCAACTGAGTTAGGAAGGATGCAAGTATCTTTGTAGGGACTGGGTGTATTGATACACCATCCAAAGTGTAATTAATATCTTCACCATGTTCAAAGGGATATTCAGTGTCTGCTTTTTTATTTTTACTCATCTACCAATAGATATCCTTCTTTGCGAGGCATTGGAAAACCTCCCTGGTCTTTGTGGTTGAATCTGTGTTTGAAATTCATTGCTCAACTGAGGGACCTTACATATAATTGAATGTGTAGGGTACAGAGATGAGGTAGTCATTAGACTGAGTCCATGCAACTTATGCACTTGGACTTTTTGCTTCTGAACAAGGGGTTGAATACTTAATGACTCAAGACATTTCAGCTTTTAATTTGTAAATAATTTGTCAAGATTTTGAAAAACATAAATCAAATTTGACATTTTGAGGTATTGTATGTAGGCCAGTGACAAAAAATATAAATGTAACCCATTTTAAATTCAGGCTGGAACACAACAAAATATGGAAAAAGTCAAAGGGTGTGAGTACTTTCTGAAAGCACTCCACCATGGAAAGGTATGTAGGAGCTCAGCAATAGAACTTGAATGGTAAATGTTTAGGGGATCAAGAGAGATCACACTCTATAGGCCTAATCAAAATCAATCAAAGGTGTTATTGCTGTTATGAAAAACAACCACACTCCAACACCATGTGAGTCCAATCTCTTATACCAAAGGTCCATTCTGAAAATAAGTGCCAGGCCTCCTGTCTGCTTGGCTCAGCATGAGTAAAGAGAAAAAATCCTCACGAGGCTTTGTTTTTTACATCAACTAAATGTAGCCCTCTGACTGCCTTGCTTTCTGCAAATGAGTAACCAGACACATGATGATGTGTTATTGTTGTTTTACCCGGGGCCCTGCGATCCCTGGGATCTGTGGTAACAGTGGAGGCTGTTGATTCGTGTGTTGTGTGGCGCGGCATGTGATGCAATACCATATGATGGTCAAAGAGAAGAGGCAAGGCTGTATCAGGAAGTGTGGTCCTATTTGTTTGTGCCTGTCTGCTTGAGCTCAGCCAGTAGCAGGCCCTCTCCCTTCTCACTGAAAAGACTGACCCACATGGTTGAATGAGAGGAGAGTTCTGCAAGTGGGAATGTGTTTGCAGACATTGCCAGGGGCAAACTGCTAGTCATCAGCCTTGGGCAAAGGGCAGTTATGCTCCCAGGACTACCTGACATGATGACTCCTTGCTGTCCCCAGTCCATCTGGCCGTGCTGCTGCTCCAGTTTCAACTGTTCTGCCTTATTATTATTCGACAATGCTGGTCATTTATGAACATTTGAACATCTTGGCCATGTTCTGTTATAATCTCCACCCGGCACAGACAGAAGAGGACTGGCCACCCCACATAGCCTGGTTCCTCTCTAGGTTTCTTTCTAGGTTTTGGCCTTTCTAGGGAGTTTTTCCTAGCCACTGTGCTTCTACACCTGCATTGCTTGCTGTTTGGGGTTTTAGACTGGGTTTCTGTACAGCACTTTGAGATATCAGCTGATGTACAAAGGGCTATATAAATACATTTGATTTTGATTTTTTTTTGATTATGCTGCACTGCCTTTAAAAAGATGGAAACAATGATGCTGTGAGTGTGAAAATGCTGGTTTATAAGTGCCTGAAGTTGTATTAAATTGTAGCTCTTGATCCGTCTCTAGACAGTGTTTAAAAAAATCTTAGACATAGTCTTAAACAGTTTCTATTTAGACTCCACCATTACATTTCTGCTACCCAGCAGAATCTCTGCTGGAAGATCACTGAGGGGGTTCTCACGGTTTGGCGATTCCTAAGATTCCCAAGGACTTCTGGGTTATTATGTTGCATTCCTGAATAATGAATATAAATCCAGTTACCCAATTTCAGTCAAATTAAAAACACTTGCTGCTATACAACAAGTAAATTCACCATGATTGATTACATTCTTTGCCCAAAACAAATATAAACACTAGTGTGTTCCCTTCCCATTACGCAAGTGAAGAGAGAGTTAAACCCAAAAAGACAGTAGATATTATTTTACTTATTGTGTTTCTGATTGGGAGATTTTCTCTCTGTCTTGCCATTTCATTCAATCTTGCACCTAATTATTATAAGAGAATGGAATAACTCCTTTCCTCTCCCCGCTGCACCTCTACTTATTTAGATTTATTTTGCATATCAGACAGTGTAAAATGTTTCAGGTACTGTAGGTGTCTTAAAGGTCCAATGCTGCCATTTTTATCTCAATATCAATCAATATTTCGGTGTAACAATTAAGTACCTTACTGTTACCTTATTGTTTTTGATTAAAATGGTCAGAAATGAATAAAAATAGCTTTAGCAATTTCTCAAGCAATAATTTTTCTAGGACTTTCTGAGAGTGGATAGTCAGTTTAATATAATAGTTTGTTTAAACATTTACATGCTTTGTAAGAAGAAAGTTTCTCCTAATAATCAATCCTGTTTACATGGACACATCTATAATCAGGCTACTGATGGGACGTTTGTTAAATGCAGAAAATACCCAATCAAAATAAACGTTTTACCACAGTGACCATGTTATTTTTGCGAATACTTTTTGATTCTGAGTTCGGAAATATAAAGTTTGTATGTGAAAGCTATTTATACGATGCATACTTTCAGTTGTTCCAAACTCACTACCGGTGCTGGAACATGCACAGATCAAATACATAGTTGGAATACCGATTTAGCTGTTGAATCATTTGTCATAATAATTTAAAAGATTGCTCAGAAAACCAGGTGTTTTAATCAGCGTATGGTTACTACAATTATGACCTTGCACTGATTTAAGATAAGTAGAGTAAGGTGTTTACATGACTAGGGTTGCACATTTTGGGGAATATTCAGAGGTGGAAACTTTTAGTGGGAATTAATGGGAATATGGGAATTAACAGGAATATATGCACATTTATATTAATACCATTTAAATGTAGATGTTTTTTGCATTGGATATTTTTACCATGTGGAGACAGAAACATACATCTTTTACCTTATCATAAGTAGACATAATTGCAAATGATTAAATCCTTCCAACAAAACAATTGAGTTACTTTATTAAAATGAGTTGACTCTAAACATGGGATGATTTCACTGAACAACAAAAGAGGGGAGTATTGGGGAATATTGGGAATATTGAATGATCCCCAATGATCCATCGCATCTCCGAAAAATGTTTTAAACATACATCTAAATCAAATCAAATCAAATCAAATTTATTTATATAGCCCTTCGTACGTAAGCTGATATCTCAAAGTGCTGTACAGAAACCCAGCCTAAAACCCCAAACAGCAAACAATGCAGGTGTAAAAGCATATAAAATGATACCGTAAATTACGGACTATAAGCCGCTACTGTTTTCCCACGCTTTGAACCTCGCGGCTTATACAATGACGCGGCTAATTTATGGATTTTTCCCGCTTTCACAAGATTCATGCCGCTAAAAAACTGAGCACCGTCACATAATGTGACGTAAATCGAGTGCGCTCAAACTTCCCATCATTCTGATTACGGTAGTCATTTTGTCACCCTCATCATGGCAAAGAAAAGCAGATGGCCCAAACTAGAAAATGAGCTTGAAGTCTGGGAGAGCAGATGGCCGAGGTGTTTCAACTGTGCAGATCCGACTGAACGACAAAACAATCGCCACCGCAATGAAGTTTGAGGACTTTAGAGGTGGACCATCGTGGCGTCTAAGATTTATGATACGTAAAGGCCTGTCCATCAGGGTACGGACGAGTCTGTGTCAGCAACTCCCTCCCGACTACGAGGAAAAAGTTTCAAACTTCCGCAAATTCACTGATGCAAAGATAGCGGAGCATTCCATCGGCCCGCACAACATCATAAATATTGATGAGATTCCTCTGACGTTTGACCTGCCTCTCACTCGGACTGTCAACAGGAAAGGCGAATCATCCGTCATACTGAAAACAACTGGGCATGAAAAAACGCACTTCACCTGTGTTCTGAGCTGCACGTCATCGGGAGAAAAGCTTCCACCGATGTTGATTTTTAAACGCATGACGATGCCAAAAGAAAAATTCCCAGAGAGGAATTGTTATGAAAGTCAACAAGAAAGGATGGTTGACGGAAGGCCTAATGCATGAATGGCATACGGAGTGTTACGGCAAGCGATCGGGAGGATTCTTTCACAAGAACAAGGCATTGCTCGTGTTGGACAGCATGGGGGCCCACATAACAGATTCTGTGAAAGAAGCCATCAAGAGGACAAACTCAATTCCAGCTGTGATTCCTGGGGGCAAAACAAAGTATTTGCAGCCACTGGACATCAGTGTAAATCGTGCATTTAAGGTGGCGCTCCGTGTTCAGTGGGAGGCTTGGATGACAAGTGGGGAGAAATCCTTCACTAAAACGGGCCACGTGCGAAGAGCAACTTATGGTCAAGTCTGCCAGTGGGTCCTGACAGCGTGGAGCATTGTCAAAAAATCCACTATCATCAACGGGTTTCGAAAGGCTGGACTGCTGCGTGTTGAAGAGGGCAGCATGAGCTCAGCGGGGAATTTGCCTCCGGATGAAAGTGACGAGAGCGACAATGAAAACGATCCAACATCGGATGAAGCAATTCTGAGGCTATTCAACTCCGACACCGAAGGAGATGACTTCAGTGGTTTCAGTGCACAGGAGGAGGAAGATAGTGACCAATGACTTTCTTGGTAGGCTACTGTTTACTGCTATTTTTTACATTTTTGTTACAAACCGTGTTTTGTTAAATTTATTTTTGTTATTTTTTTATAAGTTCATTTGTTTCAAAAGCCTATTTATTTTTGTTACAAGCCAGGTTTCGTTTAAAGGCCTATTAATTTTTGTAACAAGCTGTGTTTCGTTTAAAAGCCTATTTATTTTTGTTACAAGCCGTGTTTCGTTTAAAGGCTGTGTAAAGTTCATTTGTTTCAATCTACCGGTAGGCACCTGCGGCTTATAGACATGTGCGGCATATTTATGTACAAAATACATATTTTCTTTTAAATTCAGTGGGTGCGGCTTATATTCAGGTGCTCTTAATAGTCCAGAAATTACGGTAGTCTAGAAACGAAGGCTTTAGTTGTCTTCCTCTCAGGCTTCCATGTCTTCTCCCTGGACCTCCTCAATGTCCACCTCTTGAACATCAGACTGAGGGCTCATCTTCACTGTCACTTTCCAACCTTGTTGAGATGGCTCATTGTCAGGCTCAAAAAGCCTCAAATTTGCCCAGCTGGCCACCAAACTTTCAACCCTTTTATTGGTCAGCCTGTTGCGTGCTTTGGTGTGTGTGTTCCCAAACAAGGACAAGTTGCGCTCTGAGGTGGCTGATGTTGGCGGGATTTGGAGGATGATGGAAGCAACAGAGGAACGAGCCTCAAATCCACAAAGTCCCTTCCACCAGGTGGCTGATGAGATATGGTGGCACATCTGTCATATTTCTTCTCCATCCCAAAGCCCTTGCTTGGAAGTGTACTTCGCCAGACTGCCAAGAACCTTGCCCTCATCCAGGCCAAGGTGGCGAGACAGCATACTTGGGGCCTAACATGTATGCTGTGGCGTGTATGGCCTTCAGACAGAATTCTTCATGCTTTTTGATATATTTAAAATCTGCAGTTTCCTCTGCATGGAGCAGCAGTGAAAGTGGGCAGGGCAGTACGGATTTCTTGTCTCTGCAAGCAGAGTCTGAACATCAGACAGGGTGGCATTGTCTCCGGAAATCCGTACAATGGCTACTGCTATAGGTTTCAGAAGTTTCAGGCTGCTTACCACTCTCTCCCAAAATACATCATCCAGGAGGATCCTCTTGATGGGGCTGTCCATATCGTCAGACTGTGATATTGCCATTTCTTGGAGAGACTCCTTCCCCTCCAGGATTCTGTCAAACATGATGACAACACCACCCCAACAGGTGTTGCTGGGCAGCTTCAATGTGGTGCTCTTATTCTTCTCACTTGGCTTGGTGAGGTAGATTTCTGCTATACTCTTCACCTAGACCCTTCACATACCTAACCATTTCCTTGGCTCTCTTGTAGAGTGTATCCATTGTTGCCAGTGCCATGATGTCCTTGAGGAGCAGATTCAATGCATGAGCAGCACAGCCAATCGGTGGGATGTGAGGGTAGGACTCCTCCACTTTAGACCAAGCAGCCTTCATGTTCGCAGCATTGTCTGTCACCAGTGCAAATACCTTCTGTGGTCCAAGATCACTGATGACTGCTTTCAGCTCATCTACAATGTAGAGACCGGTGTGTCTGTTGTCCCTTGTGTCTGTGCTCTTGTAGAATACTGGTTGAGGGGTGGAGATGATGTAGTTAATTATTCCTTGCCCACGAACATTCGACCACCCATCAGAGATGATTGCAATACAGTCTGCTTTCTCTATGATTTGCTTGACCTTCACTTGAACTCTGTTGAACTCTGCATCCAGCAAATGAGTAGATAAAGCATGTCTGGATGGAAGGGAGTATGCTGGGCGAAGAACATTCAAAAATCTCTTCCAATACACATTGTTTGTTATCATCAGTGGTGAACCAGTTGCATACACAGCTCGAGCAAGACATTCATTTGCATTTCTCTGACTATGTTCCTCCATTGAGTCAAAAAAACTTCTGATTCCAGGAGGAGCATAAGCTGTTGCTATCAATAAGGTGTCTACTTTAATTAGATGTGAACATGTTGAATCAGAGGGACTTTTGTCAGAGGTTGCTTGTTGTGAGGATTGAGGGAACTTTACGAACTTGGCCAGGTGATTCTGCATTTTTGTTGCATTCTTCACAGCTTTGTGTTGCAAATGTACACAGCTTTTCCTTCTGCAGTGAAATCTCTCCACACATCAGATAGTTGCCCTGGCATTTTCCTGTGAAGATTCAAATTTCTTTTGTAAAAAAAAAAAAAAAAAAAAAATGTAATGTACAGATAAATAGTTAAGCATTTTTTAAATGAAACATGTATGGAAACAGGTGAATTAACACTCGGTTAGCAGGCTCAAGCAAGCTAAAACCCACATGGTAGCAAAAACTAACTAGAAGGAATTGTTAACAAGTTACAAATTATTTAAACCCACTTTGCTGTTGTCTACTATTTACAAGTTAACAAGAAATCATGTATGTCATTTAAAAAATATTCACCCGACCCAGTGGCTCAGACAGCGTAGTAGTGTGGGCTCAATAGCATCTCATTAGGGTGCATGGTCTTGAGAATCAGCTGTACATGTGCTGGAAGAGTGCACTGTGCATGCAGAGGGTTGCAATTCCATTGAATTGGAGATAGTTTAACCAAAATATGCCACAAGACCTAGAATTGCCTTATGTGTATCCCACAAAAAAAAGGTTCACTGTTATAATCTAACTTCTTTGATGAATTCGAGCAAAATTCCCCAAATTCCCAGGCTTAACTTCCCATGGAAAATTTACCGGAATGTTTCCGACCCTTTGCAACCCTATACATGACTAATGCCATACTCGGCCTTCTTCCATATTAAGTATAATATCGAACTATTAGTGTGCATGTAAACATACTCAGTGTTTTGAGTGGGGAGGGGAAAATGAAAATGAGCTGTTATTGGCAGAGAGGTTTGGAACAATCTTTATTATTGGTTTATGCTCGCTTCGAGGCAAGCAACACTAAAGCATGCATGAGAGCATCAGCTGTTCGGACGACTGTGTGATCACACTCTCTGTAGAGTGAGATATAAGACTCCAGCTTCAGAGATTTTTGCAAGTCATTACAGTCATTGGCAGCAGAGAACTGGATGGAAAGCAGCCAAATGAAGTGTTGGCTTTGGGGATGACCAGTGCAAAATACCTGGTGGAGCCCGTGCTACGGGTGGATGTTGCTATGGTGACCAGTGAGCTGACATAAGGTGGGGCTTTACCTAGCAAAGACTTAGAGATGACCTGGAGCCAGTGGGTTTGGTGACGGATATTTAGTGAGGGCCAGCCAACAAGAGCATAGAGGTCGCAGTGGTGGGTAGTATATGGGGCTTTGGTGATAAAACGGATGACACTGTGATAGACAACATCCAGTTTGCTGAGTAGAGTGTTGGGGGCTATTTTGTAAATGACGTGGCCAAAGTCAAGGATCGGTAGGATAGTCAGTTTTCCGAGAGTATGTTTGGCAGCATGAGTGAAGGAGGCTTTGTTGCGAAAAAGGAAGCTGATTCTAGATTTAATTTTAGAGAGATGCTTAATGTGAGTCTGGAAGGAGAGTTTACAGTCTAACCAGACACCTAGGTATTTGTATTTGTCCACATATTCTAGGTCAGAACCGTCCAGAGTAGTGATGCTAGTCGGGCAGGAGGGTGCGGGCAGAAATCGTTTGAAGAGCATGCACTTAGTATTACTAGCATTTAAAAGCAGTTGGAGGCCACAGAAGGAGAGTTGTATGGAGTTGAAGCTTGTTTGGAAGTTTGTTAGCACAGTGTCCAAAGAAGGGCCAGATGTATACAGAATGGTGTCATCTGCGTAGAGATTGATCAGAGAATCACCAGCAGCAAGAGCGGCCCAAAAATTGAACCTTGCTGCACCCCCATAGAGACTGCCAGTGGTCCAGACAACAGGCCCACCGATTTGACACACTGAACTATATGAGAAGTAGTTGGTGAACCAGGTGAGGCCGTCATTTGAGAAGCCAAGGCTGTTGAGTCTGCCGATACGAATGCAGTGATTAAAAGAGTGCCAGACGGATTACCAGGACGTGTACTCAAAGCATTCACGCAACCAACTGCCAAGTGTCTTCACTGACATTTTCAACCTTCCCCTGACCGAGTCTGTAATACCTACGTGTTTCAAGCAGACCACCATAATTCCTGTGCCCAAGGAAGTGAAGGTAACCTGCCTAAATGATTACCACCCCATAGCATTCACGTCAATAACCATGAAGTGCTTTGAAAGCTAGTCATGTCTCACATCAACACCATCATCCCGGAAACCCTAGACCCACTCCAATTTGCATACTGCCCCAACAGATCCACAGACGTCACAATCTCAATTGCACTCCACACTGCCCTTTCCCACCTGGACAAAAGGAACACCTATGTGAGAATGCTGTTCATTGACTACAGCTCAGCGTTCAACACCATAGTGCCCACAAAGCTCATCACTAAGCTAAGGACCCTGGGACTAAACAGCTCCCTCTGCAACTGGATCCTGGACTTCCTTATGGGCAGCCCCCTTGCAACAACACATCTGCCACACTGATCCTCATCACTGGGACCCCTCAGGGGTGCATTCTTAGTTCTGTCCTGTACTCCCTGTTCACCCACGACTGATGACACAACAGTTGCAGGCCTGATCACCAACAACGATGAGACAGCCTACAGGGAGGAGGTCAGAGACCAGTGCCAGGACAACAACCTCTCCCTCAATGTGAGCAAGGCAAAGGAGCTGATTGTGG